>NC_137789.1:76208120-76255620 GCF_963383645.1 Muscardinus avellanarius
AATATCAGGATAATTGATGTTGTTACTCCTTATTCAAGTGGTTCTACTTATCCTAAGAGGGCATAATGGTGGCCAGGTATCTGCTTGATACCATTCAGAGAATCCAAAGAATATCCAGATATTGATAATGTGTTGAATAGGTAGGCTCTCATTAAGAAAACTTCTAGATTTATGAATATTTACTTATTAAGAACACTATGGATTATATATCATGGTGGCCTCTAAAAAGATATTTTGACTCTAATTTTTTCTTATAGTACTAGAGATTGAGCCCAGGGACATTCTGCCTCTGAGTTACACCCCAGCCGTATTTTATTTGAGACAGGGTCTCACTAAGTTACTACACACTGGCCTCAAACCTGTGATCCTTCTGTCCCAGCCAAGCACTGAGATTACAGGTGTGCACCACCACTCTCAGCTTTGACCTCTGATTCTAATTCTAAAAGGTCAACAAACTTTCCATAGCCACAAAAGTCCTACATGTGGTTGGCACAAATGTCTCTTTCCTATAGGTAACTGGAGGTTCCCAGTACAAACTATACCTTAAAACTATCCTAAAACTTTTTCCAGGGCTTTTCCTTTGGCTTCTTCTTGATGGTAAGGATCTAAAGAATCCACTGTTATTTCAGCAAAGCACATACATGGCACCACCCACAACACCAGGCCTCCAGCCACTCCTGCATAAAGCTACACACATGAGGTTTGAATGAAAGGGATCCTGCTCTCATTGCTAGGGATTGACCCCTACTGGTCTAAGCCACACTTCATTGTGCACAAGCTTTCCTTGGAGCACTTGTTCAAACAATGTCCAGCCCTCCCCCATTCCCAGTTTGGGAAATTTGAGAACACAAGTTTGCTTGAGAAGAGTAGGTCTCAGCCTTGACTGCAGATAAAAGTCATCCAGGGATAGGAAAAACAAAAATCAAGCAAACAAAGAAAAAAAATTAGACATGACCTCTAGTCTCAAGAGATTCTGATCTCACTGCTCTGAGTGAAGCCTGAGCATAACTCCCTTGTGATACTAATGTGCACCAGTATTAAAAAAATATACTTTATAAAATAAGAGATATTTCTTGGTATTTGTCTCTTTGTACATGCATGAGTATGCACACACAAGTGTGTATGTGCTTTGGGGCAAGACTGCAGGTGGTTGTCCTGAACTTTTTGTTCCATACAAGCAAGGGACTCAAAGAGCTCTGTCATGGGAATTGGCCATATGGCCTATGGATTCAAATAGCTTTCTTTTTTTTCTTTTTTTTTTAAATTGGTGCATTATATTCATACATCATAGTGGGATAATAAAACTTGTGTAGACATAAATGCACACATCACTCAGTCAGCCCCCATTCAATCCCCAGCCCCTTCCCTCCCTAACCCTCCCTCCCATGCTTGGCTTAGTGATTGATATCAATAAGTTTGTCTAAATACATCATGTGCCTCAGAGAGCTTTTTCCCACCTCCCCTCCCCTCAGTCAGATCGCCTTATTTGCTCCTCTATAGGCTCTCCTTTTCATCTGGGGCTCCTCCTATGACCCATTTCACTTTAGCTTTCACATATTAGTGAAAGCATCCAATTTCTTACTTTTTGCAACTGACTAATCTAGCTTAGCATAATGTCCTCCAGTTCCATGCATTTCCCTGAAAATGCTGTAACTGTATTTTTTTTTATGGCTGAGTAAAACTCCATTGTGTACATATCCCACAGTTTTGTAATCCATTCATCCATTGATGGACATCTTGGTTCGTTCCATAGTTTGGCAATGGTGAATTGTGCAGCTATGAACATAGATACGCGTGGATTAGTTTGGTAGTTTGGTTTGCTTTCTTTTGCATAGATACCCAGAAGTGGTATTGCTGGGTCAAATGGTAGATTTGTTCCCATTCTTCTGAGGATCCTCCATACTGTTTTCCAAAGTGGTTGCACTAGTTTGCAATCCCACCAACAATGTCTTAGAGTTCCCACTTCTCCACATTCTTCCCAGCATTAGTTGTTGTTTGTGTTTTGAATGATTGCCATTCTAATTGGAGTTAGGTGGAATCTCAGAGTAGTTTTGATTTTCATCTCTCTGATTGACAATGATGTTGAACATTTTTTCATGCGTTTATTGGCCATTTGAATTTCTTTTTGTGAAGTGTCTATTCAGTTCACTTGCACATTTTTTAATTAGAGTATTGTTTTTTTGGTGTTGATTTTCTTGAGCTCTCTGTATATTCTAGGTATTAGTCTCTGTCTGAGGATAAGGTGGAAAAAGTCTTTTCCCATTCTGTTGGCTCTTGTTTGAGGATCTTGGCAGTTTCCTTTGCTGAATAGAAGCTCTTCACTTTCATGCAGTCCCACGTATTGATTCACCTCTTCGATTCTTGTGCCTTTGGAGTCTTGTTGAGAAGGTTATAATCTGTACCAATGTGTTGCAGTGTTGGACCTATGCCCTCTTCAAGGAGCCTCAAGGTCTCTGGTCTAATATCCAAGTTTTTAATCCATCTTGAATTGACTCTTGTGCAGAGTGAGAAGGTGAGATTTAATTCCATTTTTCTGCATATAGATAACCAGTTTTGCCAACACCATTTGTTGAACAGACTGTCTTTCTTCCATTGTATGTTTTTGGCCCCTTTATAAAATATCAGTTGGCTGTAAGTGTGTGGTTTCATTTCTGAATCTTCTAATATGCTCCATTGGTCTATGTATCTGTTTTTGTGCCAGTACCATGCTGTTTTTATTACAATGGATTTGTAGTATAGTTTAAAGTCAGGTATTGTGATTCCTCCTGCATGGTTTTTGTTGCTGAGAACTACTTTGGATATTCTGGGTTTTTTGTTGTTCCAAATAAATTTAAGGACTGAGTTTTCTATGTCTGTGAGGAATGATCATGGTAATTTAATTGGTATTGCACTGAATCTGTAGATAAATTTTTGAAGTATGGCCATCTTAATTATGTTTATTCTGCCTATTTATGAACATGGAAGATCTTTCCATCCTCTAAGATCTTCTTCTATTTCCTTTTTAAGTGTTTTACAATTTTCTTTGTAGAGGACTTTTACTTCCTTGGTTAAGTTCATTCCTACGTATTTTATTTTTTGTGGGAGATCCTGAGTGGAAGTGTTTTCTGAATTTCTTTTTCAGTGGATTTATGGTTGGTATACAGGAAAGCTTCTGATTTTTTTAAATTTTTATTGGTGCATTATATTCATACATCATATTGTGGTAAAAAAAAAAACTTGTATGTACAAACATGTACACATCACTGATTTAACCCCTACCCAATTCCCACCCCTTTCCCTCCCCATCCCTCCTTCCTTTGCTTGGCTTAGTGGTTGACTTCGATATGTTTAAGTACATTGTGTGTTTTAGAGATTTTCCTCTTCCTCCCTCCTTTCTCCTTTTAGGTTGCCTTGTTTGCTTCTCTATAGGATTTCCTTTTTCATCTAGAGTTCCTCCTGTGACCCTAACTCTCACATATTAGGGAAAGCATCTGATTTCTTATTTTTTGTGACTGACTAATCTCTCTTAGCATAATGTCCTCCAGTTCCATCCATTTCCATGAATATGATGCAACTGAGTTTTTTTAATGGCTAAGTAAAATTCCATTGTGTACATATCCCACAGTTTTGTAATCCATTCATCTGTTGATGGACATTTTGGCTGGTTCCATAGTTTGGCTATGTTGAATTGTGCAGCTATAAACATAGATACACATGCATTAGTTTGGTAGTTTGGTTTCTTTTCCTTTGGGTAGATACCCAGTACTAGTATTGCTGGATTAAATGGTAGATTTGTTCCCATTCTTCTGAGGATTCTCAATACTGTTTTCCAAAGTGGTTGCACTAATTTGCAATCCCACCAACAATGTCTTAGAGTTCCCACTTCTCCACATCCTCGCCAGCATCTGTTGTTGCTTGTGTTTTGAATGACTGCCATTCTAGTTGGAGTTAGATGAAATCTCAGGGTAGTTTTGATTTGCATTTCTCTGATTGCCAGTGATGTTGAGCATTTTTTCATGCATTTATTGGCCATTTGAATTTCTTTTGTGAAGTGTCTATTTAGTTCACTTGCCCATTTTGTTATTGGATGCTTTGTTTTCTTAGTGTTGAGTTTCTTGAGTTCTCTGTATATTTTAGATATTAGTCCTCTATTGGAGGTATAGGTGGCAAAAATCTTCTCCCATTCTGTTGGCTCTCAATTGAGGTTCTTGACAGTTTCCTTTGCTGAACAGAAGCTCTTCAGTTTCATGCAATCCCATGTATTGAGTCACCTTTTAATTTGTTGTGCCTTTGGGGTCTTGTTGAGAAAGTGTTTATCTGTGCCTATGTGTTGCAGTGTTGGACCTATGCCCTCTTCAAGGAGCTTCAATGTCTCTGGTTTGATTTCCAAGTCTTTGATCCATCTTGAGTTGACTTTTGTACAGGGTAAGAAAGTAGGATTAATTTCCAATTTTCTGCATATGGTTAACCAGTTTTGCCAACACCATTTGTTGAAGAGGCTATCTTTTTTCCAGTGTATGTTTTTGGCCCCTTTGTCAAAAATCAATTGGCTGAAAGTGTGTGGACTTGTTTATGGGTCTTCTATTCTGCTCTATTGGTCTATGTATCTGTTTTTTTGCCAGTACCATGCTGTTTTTATTACACTGGCTTTGTAGCATAGTTTAAAGTCAGGTATTGTGATTCCTCCTGCATGTTTTTTTGTTGCTGAGAACTACCTTGGCTATTCTGGGTTTTTTGTTATTCCAGATAAATTTAAGGACTGATTTTTCTATGTCTGTGAGGAATGATCTTGGTAGTTTAATGGGCATTGCGTTAAATCTGTAGATCACTTTTGGAAGGATGGTCATTTTAATGATATTTATTCTGCCAATCCATGAGCATGGATGATCCTTTCATCTTCTAAGATCTTCTTCGATTTCTTTTTTCAGTGTTTTATAATTTTCTTTGTAGAGATCTTTTACCTCCTTGGTCAAGTTTATTCCTAAGTATTTTGTTTTTTTGTGGGAGATCCTGAGTGGAAGTGTCTTCTGAATTTTTTTTTCAGTGGATTTCTGGTTGCTATACAGGAAAGCTTCTGATTTTTTAGCATTGATTTTGTATCCAGATACTTTGCTGAATTTGTTGATCAGTTCTATAAGCCTTTTGGTTGAGTTTGTTGGATTTTCTAAATATAGTATCATGTCATCTGCAAATAGTGAAAGTTTGAGTTTTCTTTTACTATTTGTAGTCCTTCGATTTCCTTTTCTTGCCTTATTGCTCTGGCTAGAGTCTCTAGTACTATATTGAAGAGAAGTGGTGATAATGGACCTCCTTGCCTTGCTCCAGATTTTAGGGGGAATTCTTGAAGTTTTTCCCCATTTAATATTGCCACAGACTTGCTCAGTCCAAATGGGGCGCGAGTCCACTCGTGATCAAATCGATCTCAGAAAAAGATGGGCATGGATAGGGTGCCATTCTGCAGCCACTTATCTGCAGCGATTCTTTCCCCTCTAGGAAATAAATTTCTTTAAGTTCCTATTTATGGCGCTTCTGGAAAGAATCTGACATGGATCAATGCTTCTTGTGCAATCAAACACTTTATTCTAGACACAAGATTTTTTATATTTCCCCATTTCCCCATGATTCCCTAGTAGAAAAGTGCAAACACCCAAAATACAATAGAGAGATACACATGCAAATTACCAACCCTGAACAAGACAAAAGTAAGGCCGGTGACATCACAGGTCCTTGTGATTGAAATCAGTCCCATGACCCTACAGGTGGGTCTTGTGCTTGAGTCAGCCCCTTTGGCCTTGCAGCTGCAGAGGCTTTTAGTGGGCAAATTCCAGAAGAACAAAAGTCACACCCAAAATCACTTGAAGAATCCAGTTTTTAAGAGTTTTCTTTAACCCTTTCAGAACTTTTATTCCTAGGGCTTAGTCCAATGTCCTTTTCTATCTAGCAAACTCCTCTGAGCTGAATGGGGGACAAAGTCCGAGATTCCAGCTTTCATACATGTAGTTGGCGTAGGGAAATCTGTATACATTTATGATGATTTAGAGGATTTCGATGAATGTCTGCTGGATTTTGTCTGCAATACCATCTGCTGTCTGAAAGCTTAAGCAAGCTCATAACACAGTTTAGCAGGTAAACACCAAGAAATAACATGAAGTTTTTAGATTTAGGTGTCAGATGTACTTCTCTAGCAGCTGAGCACTTTTCCTCAAACGATAGGCTTATTAGAAGCCTATTCCTCTTTTAATAATCCATTTCCACACCACAATCCTTCTGCAACCTGCTTTTAATCTTTCTAATTCCTTTCTTTCCCATTTGGGAAAATCTTAGGATAAGCTCCTCTTCATACAGAATTGCTTTCTTATTCTCACCATATTTTCTTTCTTTCACATTTACACATCTATTTTATCTGTCCTTTGTTCTGACACAGCTATTTTAACCAGGTGGTATCGCCTTGTCTCCAGGCAGCGCTATCACTAGGTGCAAAGGTCAAGATTCCTTCTAGCCCTTGGCTCTATTGTAATGGTTAGAATGAAGGTCAAAGATAGGGAGGAGTTCTGCATTTGTAATTGTGGTAGCAGGACTGCTTCCACACTATCTGAATTCTGACTAGATTTACATCTTTGAGCAAAGCCGAGGGTGTTTAGAGGCTTAGACAAATTACTAGAAAGTTTATTTTCCACGGACTCAGTTTCTCTCACAGTCCTGATCTTATACCACCGGAGCAATTCGTGTGGAGAGTTAAAAGAATCATTACCAAAAGAATAATAATTATGACACCGTTTCTCGTGGCTAGTTGCCTATTAGCTATGTGGGGGGTTGTCACACACACGCAGATGCCGAGAGGAAGTAGGTGGTCTCGGCAAAGTCTCGGCATAATATGATGTTGGCTGTGGGCTTATTGTAGATTGCCTTTATTATGTTGAAGTATGTTCCTTCTGTTCCGATTCTCTGCAGTGCTTTTTATCATGAATGGATGTTGGATTTTATCAAAGGCTTTTCCAGCATCTATTGAAATGATCATGTGATTTTTCTCTTTGGTTCTGTTTATATGATGAATTTCATGGACTTATTTTCATATGTTGAACCAGCCTTGCATCCCTGGGATGAAGCCTACCTAGTTATAGTGTATGATTTGCTTGATGTGGTTTTGAATGTGTGTTGCTAGTATTTTGTTTAGCCATTTTGCATCCAAGTTCATCAGAGATGTAGGCCTATAGTTTTCTTTCCTTGAACTATCTTTATTTTGTTTTGGTATTAGTGTGATGTTGGCTTCATAGAGTGTATTTGGGAGAGTTTCGTTTCTCTCTATTTCACGAAATAGATTGAGGAGTATAGGGATTAGCTCTTCTATAAAGGCTTTATAAAATTTACTTGGAAAGCCATCAGGTCCTGAGCTTTTCTTTGATGGTAAGGTCTTTATTGCTATTTCAGTCTTTTTTATTGCTATTGGTTGGTTTGAGTTTTCTATGTCTTCTAGACTTAGTTTAGGAAGGTTGTATTTATCTAGGAAGTTGTCAATTTCCTCCAGATTTTCCATTTTGTTGGAGTATAGTTTTTCAAAGTAATTTCTGACAGTCCTCTGGATTTCTGCACTGTCCATTGTGATATCTCCTTTTTCAACTCTTATCTTCAAAATTTGGGTTGATTCCCTCTTTTTTTAAGTTAGATTGGCTAGTGGTTTATCTATCTTATTAATTTTTTTTTGAGGAACCAGATTTTGGTTTTGTTGATTTTCTGTATCTTTTTTTATTCTCTATTTCATTTATTTCTGCTCTGATTTTTAAAATTTCCTGTCTTCTACTGGCTTTGAGGTTAGATTGTTCCTGTTTTTCAAGGACTTTGAGATGTGTCATTAAGTTATTTGTTTGGTGATTTTTCTGTCTTTCTTATGTGAGCACTCAGTGCTATAAATCTCCCTCTTAATACTGCCTTCGAAGTGTCCCAGAGGTTTTGATATGTTCTATCTCTATTTTCTAGAAATTTTTTAATTCACCCTTTACTTCTTCTATGACCCATTCTTCATTAAGAAGTGTGGTTTTTAGTCTCCACATGTTTATGTGGTTTTCCTGAGTCTTCTTATAGTTGATTTCTAGTTTCATTCCATTGTGGTCTGAAAAGACACAGGGAAGTATGTCACAGTTTTTGAACTTTCTGGTGCTTATTTTGTGATCCAGGATGTGATCTATTTTGGAGAAGGTTCTGTGAGCAGGCTGAGAAAAATGTGAACTCTGCTGTAGTTGGGTGAAATATTCTGTATGTGTCCAATAGGTCCATTTGATTAATGGTGTTTAATTAATTTTAATTAATTTTCTGTAGTGCTAGTTTTGAAGACATAAATTCCTTGAACTTCTATTTGTCATGAAAGAATTTTACTTCCCCATCTAGTTTGCGAGATAGTTTCACTGGGTAAGAAATTTTTGAGTGCAAGTTGTTTTCTTGCAGTTTGGAATATGCTACTCCAGGCCCTTCTGCCTTTCATGACTTGGTTTGGGAAGTCTGGAGTGATTCTGATTGGCTTCCCTCTGAATGTCACTTTGTCTTTTGTTTTTGTTGCCTTTGAAATTCTCTCTTTGGCTTCTACATTAGTCATTTTGACTATTATATGGCATGAAGAATCTTTTCTCTGATCTTGTCTAAAGGGGCTTCTATCAGTTTCCTGTACCCGTGTATCAATCTCTTGCTCAGTGTTCAGAAAATTTTCTGCTATTACTTCTTTGAAGAGATTATTGAGCTCCTCGGTTTCACCTTCCTTTCCCTCCTCTATGCCAATAATTCTTAAGTTGGATCTTTTAAAATGGGCCCATATTTCTTCAATGTCTAATTCCTGCTGTCAAATTATTTTTTATATGTTATGAACTATTTGTTCATTTTTGGAGTGATCATCTTCTAGTAGTGAGATTCTACTCTCCATGTAGTCTAAGAGGTTGTTTATTGCTTGAATAATGCCTTTACTTCAATAATTGCATCTTTTATTTCTTTCAGACTCTCTCTAAATTATTTTCATAATTCTTGTATGAATTCTACAGTTATATTTCTGATTTGACCTTCTGGAGATCTCTGCAGTTCTGTGTTTTCAGGTTCTGTAAATGTGGAGTTGTGGGAGCTCATTGTTCCTTTGTTGTTCCTCCTTTTCCTGATTTCAGATGTTTGCCTTTGTTGCTTTTGGTAGACTTCTTTCAGTTTCTAGATGTCTGCTGGTATATCTGAGGGGAGCTTGTATTGTATTCAATAGTGAAGATTGAGGAAAGAGGGAAGTGCAGGAGTGAATGTAAGAATAGGATAAAATCTCAGATAGAGTTGAATAGAAAGTATGTGTTTCATAGAGCAGAATATACTAGGGATTAGAGGCAGTAAGGATGAAGTATTTTGATAATCAATGTAGAATTTGTGGTATAAAGATATAAAGTGGGTTTTATACAAGACAGGGGAGACATAGAAAGCAGGAGGAAGATAGGAAAGGGACAGTGAGAGGAGGGTTGGTATGTACAAAGGAAGAAGCTTGGGAGAGGGTTTGGAAGTAGGTTAAAAATAAAAAAAAGAACAAAATCAAAACAACAATAAAACCAACCAGGTATACACACTCATATATAATAAAAAAGAACAAACAAACAACAAAAACACGAACAAAAAAAAAAACCCAGAAAACAATACAAGAGCAAAACAAAAAAAAGAAAAAAAAAAAAAGAAAAAGAATAAAACAACCTCCACTACAAATTAATGCAGGTCTACAATGGAATGTCTATTTATCAGATAGATCTGCTGCAGTCTCTCTCTGTGCAGAAATTGAGTACCAGCTGTCCCCTTCCTATTGTTGGTCTGGTTTTCTGAGATTTTCTCAGTTTATGTAGTTGGCTGATACTGTTTGGGCTGTTTTATGTACTACGCACAGGTCACTCTCATGCTTTCCACCAGTTTGGAGACTAGATATCTCCCTGACACCACTGGTGACATTTGCCTCTGAGACCAAACTCACTGTTGGAGAATCTGATCTCCGCAGCTAGTGCTGATATGATATTGCTTCCCACTTGCCCCAAATGAGAGATCTGTGTTGGTCCCTGAGCTTCTATTAAATGGCTCTTGCTAGATTTTTTCTCCCCCTCCTTTTCTGCTGATTAAAGTCTGAGTCTGTCAGGGCTTCTTTTATGTCCAACAGCAGCCTCCTCTCTCACTTTCTCTGGGCTGTATCTGGAAGTCATAGACCTGAGCTGCATGAGTCCCTAGGGACAAGGTGCTGAGCAATCCCTTTTGAGATGCAAATCACTAACACTGTAGGAGCTGCTGGGTTGGGACTCTGGGGGGGCATGGAAGGCTGGGCTGTCCAGCTATGGCATTGATGACATCACATCTGCCCCATGAGAGTGGCGGGTGCTGACCTCTTCTCAGGTTTCCTCTGTGGCATGTTTAGCTCCTTGGAAGTTGTAGGAGGTCTACATGCAAGCTGGCTAGCAGCAGGTGGGTCTGCCATCTCTCTCTTTAAATCCTTGTCTCTGGTGTGCCTCAAATAGCTTTCAAGAAAAGTGGTTTCCTGGGTTCTGTATCTCCAAATAAATGATACTGTCCAATTTTACATACTGCTGTAGACTAAATATTTGTATGCCCTTAAGATTCACATGTTGAAACCTAATACCTGACATGATGACAGTAAGAGGTGGGGGCTTTGGGAGATCATTAGTTCTTGAAGGTTGATCCATTGTTAATTGGATCAGTGGCTTGCAAAAGAGGGGTTCTCTTCCCTTTTCACTATATGGAGACACAGCAAGAGGGAGTTACCTATGAAAAAGGAAACAAGCAATCAGCAGGCACCAAGTCTGCCTTGATATTAGTCTTCCCACCTTCCAGAAGTATGAGAAATAGATTTCTGTTGTTTATAAGCCACCCAATCTATGATATTTTTGTTACAGCAGCTCAAGCTGTCTAATACACATACTGAGTCAAGTGCCTAATCCTACTCAACTTAAGGAGGAGGCTTGAGTAGGTAAATAGGTAAAGGGGAAGGTAAAAAGAAGAATAGCAAATTATAATATGTATAATTAAGATGAATTTAAATAATAGACAATATTTTTCTTACAATAAGATCAATACAGTTTGGACTTGAATGTCTACAGCTAATACTTTTACAGTATTTGTATGCCAAAGGCCATCCTCAATGCTCATATATATTACTAATTAATTCACTTTCAATAAACTTTAAGAAATATGTTATCTTTCTCATTATCTTTTTATAAATAAGATTACTGTAGTTCACAGTGGTTAATCACAGACCCAAGCCTTGAGTCATAGAGCTGAGATCTGGACTCTAGGCTCCAGTGTCTGTGTGATCAACCGCTGGGCCAGGTGTTGCCCCTCTATTACTAATAACATTTGAAATATTTAATATCTTCACTCAACAACAACAAAAAGAAGAAACAGAAATATACTCCATAGTAATCTCTGCTGAGAGTCAGCAAGCAGTCTGGTAGAATCTCCTCTGTTATTGTGTTTACTTACATCCTCTCTGCTGGTGTTTATTCCTTCATCTCACATATCATCTCATTGACCTCACACCCCTTTCTCCACTCCTGAGGCCCCTGACTGTCGGGAATCCAGCCCAACAGCAGCAGGGCTTGGAGAGATGATGAGTACCGATGATTCAAACACACACAACCACGAGCCGGGAGTCAAGTCAAGCAAGATCTCATTTATTTCTCTCCAAGCAATAATATATATAGCACCAAACCACGAGGGGAATTCCCATGGGAAATAGCCTAGCCTGTCGGGGATAAAGATCACTAGCATGTAGTTTACAGCCAATCCCAGGCCAGTACATGAGCCATTCATGTGTGCAGAAAGCTCCTTTAAAGGTAGAAAGGGAAAACCCGCTCAGTCTCCCCACCCATAATAAATGGGGAAACCACGCCTTTGTAGCTTCCTCTAGGCGCCATCTTAGCCCATTTTCTGCTGAATCACTTTACTTAAAGTTTTGCCTTAGGCTGCAGGCCGCTCAGGCCGAGGGAGGCTGCATCTCCTTAGGCACTGTATGGACACACCCCATCACCTCACTCTGTTGTAAGATCCTAGTCAACACAGAGCTTCTAGATCTCAGAAATAATGGTCCCTTTTAGATTGCTCAGCATGTTTCTCCTGGCTGATGTAAGCATCAAATCAGAGGACCTGTGCTAAGGGTGTTGGAAATGCTTCTGGCTCAGTGAAGATGCCCCACAAATCAGGCAGTCCCTCGAGTCCAAAACTCTGCCACAGCATCAGAACCATCTCTAAGCCAGTGTGCTGTGCCATCACACTTAGGGGCTTTCCTTTCAAATTCAAGATGGCTTCAATCCCACCCTTCTGCCTTGGGCAAACAATTTTGTTTCTCTGAACATCCAACATATTATGTGGAGAGTAAGGCTACACTTGTATGAATGTATCACTTTCAATCTCATGATGATGTACAATTATGATGTACCACTAAAAGTATAAAAAAAGAAAGTAAGGATAACAGTGGGGTAAAATAGAGTTATCATGAATAAATAAAAACACATGTCAAGTGTCTGACATGAGCCCAGTGCTCAGTGAACACCATTGCTGTCATTTTGAATATAAATCTCACAAGAGCTAAAACATTGTTTTATTCTCTGGTATATTTCTATTGACAGTGTGTGTGGCATATAACAGGTACTCAGTAAATATTTTTAAATGAGATCATGAATTAGTAGATGAGACAATCCACTTAGCTGCTAGATTTAACTCACTCATTTTAATTCAGGAAACCTCGACCTGCATAGACATTTCTCAGAAGAAGACATACACATAGCCAACAGGTTTTTTATGCAAAAATATTTAACATCACTAACCATCGGAGAAATACAAATTAAAATCCCAGTAAGATATTACCTCACACCTGTTAGAATAGCTATTATCAAAAACATGAAAGATAACAAGTGCTGCTGAGAGTGTGAAGAAAAGTACAACCATTAGGGAAGCGTGGGCATTCCTCTAAAAATGAAACTACTGTATGATCCAGCAATCCAACTAATGGTTATACATTCAGAGAATGTGAATAAGTGTGCAGAGGAGATATCTGAACTTCGTGTTTATTGCAGAATTCCCATAAAAGTCAAGATAAGAATCATACTAAGTATCTCCCAACAGATTAACAGAGAAAGAAAATGTGGTATGTATATATACAATAGAATACTATTTGGTCTTAAAAAAAGAGGAAATCCTTTTATTTACACCAACATGTATGAAACGGGTGAGGGGTCCAGCCCGTCAGCGGTGGGGCAAAGAAGGAAAATGAGTGCCGACGGCCAGAACAGAAACACACCAGCCGGGAGTCGAGTCAAGCAGGATCTCATTTATTTCTCTCAGGCAACCCAATTTAAAGCAAAAAATTGCAATGAGGATTTACAAAAGGAAACTATTCTAACCTATCGAGCTAAAGGTCACTCTTACATGTGCAAAGCACATAACTTGCAGCTAATCATTATCCAATGCACTAGGGGTTCACGAGCACGGAAGCATTATTTGAGCTAATAAGGCTCAACATTACCAAATTGGGCTAGCGGGGGCAAGGAGAGTAGTTACGCCCTCCATATTCGCTCGGCGCTACATTGCAAATTCATTCATTGGAAGTTCAGGAGGTTGTGCAGACCTGCAGTAGACGCTACATGTAGCTGATTCATTGGAAGTTCTGTCAGGCAGTTTGAGCAGACCCCAACATCTCCCCTTTCTTTTTTTATATATGAGGGCAAAATGCATGGTCCCTGTCTTAGGTTGTCCTTTTTTGAGGGTCTTACCCATCATTGAGTACTAATGCTTGATAGCCGCTCATAAGCCACCCCAGCCCCTGTCTTAGGTTGTCCTCCTCTGAGGATCTTACCTGTCATTGGGTACATGGGGAGCAGAGGAGGGATGTTCATGGTCAGAACGCCAGTCATACTGATTGGGTTCTCTCTCAGTAAGCTTTGATATTGGATCTCTACTTGGTGTATTTTCCTACAAACTGAACTAATATATTGAGGATACAGGGGCCCAGGGTACAATCAGGAGAGACACAAGGGGGGCCCAATAGAGGGAAAAAATAAGGCAAAAGCCCATTGAAGCTTGTCCATAATGGGTTGCCTTGTAGATCTTGTTGGTGTTTTTTAAGGTCTTCTTGGAGTTGCTTTATTTTGTCCTGTACTAAGCCCGATTTATTGCCATAAAAACAGCATTTTTCCTGTAAAAACAAGCATATGCCTCCCTTTTCGGCCATTAAGAAGTCTAATTCTTTTCAGTTTTGTAACACTATATCTGCAAGGGAGTCTAAAGGTCGCTTGTAAAATGGCTGGATAGCCTGTGCATTTACTGGGAGTACTGGGAAGGTACCCCCTCCACAATCACAGCACAGCCCCATCCTTTTATTAAGGATTTCTCTTGCCTTACCTGGGTCTCCAAATCCTTGTATACCATACCTTATTCGTGCTAATAGGATTAGACTGATGAGGATTTTCGTCTCTCTTTTTGCAATTAAGAAGAGAGAGCTAATCTCAGGGATCTCTTTTTCCCTGGAATCACAATTATTAGTGCATGGCGGAAGATATTTAATGTTCCTTGCTGGTACCCACAGGGGTCTTTTTCATCTGGAGGGAAGATGCATCCAAATTCCCTTCCAGCCATAATCAATGGGTTTGGCCCTCTCCATATGCCTATGAGTGTGTCTTTCCATTTCACCAAGACAGATGTATATGTGATTGAGGACGACCGATGTTTTTGGAATGGTGAAAGTTTTGGGCTGTATTTCAAAAAATTTAATATTCTAAGCTGATCAAGTGGGGGTAATGGGATTGGCATCTAATTTAATGTAAGCTTTCATCAAAAGAGGCAACAGGTTGACCACATATAGGCTATCTGAAAATAAATTTATAGGTTCTTGTATTGTTTGTAAAGCCAAAGTCACGGCAAAAACTCTTTAAACTGGGGTGAGCCCTCTATTGGATGAGATATTGTGTGTACGGGTTGAGGATCATCACCATTAATGAGGGGGGTAGATGATTACTGAGGCCCCTACACGACCCCCATCAGTGAAAATGGAATAGAAACTTAGATTAGGAGTTAAAACAAATATTTTGAGGGGTCTCCATTTTAATTGTATGTAGGAGCTCATCCACCTGTAAGGACCATAATGACAATCAACGTTACCCAAAAATCCCTCTAATGCTATTACCACTCTTTCATGATTTTTTAATAACCAGGTGAAATCAGATAATTGGTATGGGATAATTCTATCTTGAGGGCCCATTCCAAAAAGCTGATTTTCTATGTCTCTTCCTTTACTAATGCAATCTGCTACTTGATCAATTATGGAATATACCCGGGGTGCTCCTCCTATGGAGAGGTGTATCCAATGAATGGGTTCTCCCATATGGGCCAAAAGAGCCAAGCATAGGGTGCTTCCCAAGAAAACACATAAAATTACAGGCAGCGTGGGATTAAGTCACCTCAAGGATGCCTCATTAATTGACTTTTGCATTATTGCTTTTTGGGTTATCCCAGCGATAGGGGCTTCAGTAGGCCCTTTATCTAATTTTCTCCATGCTGTCAAAGCGGCTTTCTATACCTGGTCTTGGTAGGGGGAGGGTAAGGCCACCTGTTGGAGGCCAATGGTGAACTGTTTGTTTTAGAGAGCATGCCATAATTTAGAGGTATAACTGACTGAGCAGCTTGATTTTGTTTACCCTGGCTTTTACACGTTTCCTGAAAATACGCTGTCCACTTAAGAAAAAGAGTCCCAGGGAGCACAGCCTTAGTAAGGTCTCTCCAATCATGTGGGACAAGCACCTGGTGGGCTAATTCTTCTGTAAGGGTGTCTGCCCAAGGTGAGTTAGGCCCGTCCTCTGCCACAGCCTTTTTAAGTTCTTTTAGGTCTTGTGGTTCCCAGGGGTACCAGGCTGCAGGGTGGTTTTGTTCCGGGTTGACATTGACAGGAGAGAGGCTCGCAGTTCCTCCGGCTCCCCCTTCACCAGCATATAGAAGTGGAGCCGAGGGTATGGAGAAGGAATTGGCTGGGAAAAGGGGCTGTGGGGAGCCCTTAGCATCCCCAAAGGGATCGGAGGGATCAGGAGGTTTCTTAGGGGCTTCAGGACTGGAGGGGGGTGTATGTTTAGCAGCCCCTTCTTTCACTGGCTTGGGGCCACGGTCAGCGAGTTTCTTCAGGGGTCACAGTGGAAAACAACTTTTAAGTGTGGAGATGGTGGGGAGAACCCCCCGGGGGGGGGGGGATCTCCCCTTGTTCTGTCTGGGCTCGCCTAACCAGACCCTCAACTTGATCCCAGGTATCCCAATCAAAAAGATTACTTTTGGGGAGCCATGGGGCAGATTTTAAAAGGTACCCCCAGGCCTGGGTGGCTTGGTTATCAATGAGATAAAGTCCTCGGCTCTTGAGAAAGAGTCAAAGGGATTCTAGGGCAGGGTCAGGTTTAGAACTGGACTTCCCCATAATTTATGAGGGGACACTCACCCACGGACCGATTGGCCTGTCAGCATTTTGTCGAAGAAGAGAGCCTCACACGGGGCACCAGACTGACGGGTCCAGCCCGTCAGCGGTGGGGTTGAGTAAGAAAATGAGTGCCGACGGCCAGAACAGAAACACACCAGCCGGGAGTCGAGTCAAGCAGGATCTCATTTATTTCTCTCAGGGAACCCAATTTAAAGCAAAAATCTGCAATGGGGATTTCCAACAGGAAACTATTCTAACCTATCTAGCTAAAGGTCATCTGTAAAGTACATAACTTGCAGCCAATCATTATCCAGTGCACGAGGGGTTCACGAGCACAGAAGCATTATTTGAGCCAATAAGGCTCAACATTACTAAATTGGGCTAGTGGGGGCAAGGAGAGTAGTTACACCTTCCATATCTGCTAGGCGCTACATGTTGCAGATTCATTCATCAGAAGTTCAGGTGGTTGTGCAGACCTGCACTAGACACTACATGTAGCTGATTCATTGGAAGTTCTGCCAGGCAGTTGTGCAGACGTCAACGTGCTCGGTGCTACATGTAGCTAATTCATCAGAAGTTCTGCCAGGCAGTTTGACCAGACCCAAAAAAACGGGAAGACATTTTAAGTAAAACAGTCTGCACACTAAAATACAAATACTGCATGATCTTACTTATATGAAGAATTAAAAAATTAATTCATAAAAACAGAGAATAAAATGAGGTTACCAGAAACTAGGGAACAAGGGTATCAGAGACATGTTGGTCATAAGACAGAAAATTTAAATTAGACAGAAATAGTAAGTCTGTAGATCAAATTTCTCATCATGGTGGCTACAGTTAGTATATTATATTATTTTTTTCTTTCTTTCTTATTTTTAATTTTTGTGGTACTAAAGATTGAACCTAGGAGCATACTATCTCCAAGCTGCGTCCCCAGACCTATTTTACCTTTTTTTATTTTGAAACAGGGTTTCACTATTTTACTGAAGCTGCTGTTGAACCTGGTGTCCTTTTGTTTCAGCTTCCCGAGTACTGGGATTTCAGGCTTGCACCATCACACCTAGTTATATTCTTTAAATATGCTTAATGATTAGCTTTCATGTATTTTCAATAACTACAAAATGATAGATATGTGAGGTGATATAAATATATGAAGTAGTTTTATTTGGCCATTCTATAATGTGTACATATATCAAAACACTATGCATTATAAATATATAGTTTTAATACTGATGTGGTGGCTCATGCTTGTAATATCCATCCTTGTGAGTCTGAGACAGGAGGATCACAGGTTCACAACCAGCCTCAGCAACTTAATAAAAATCTGTTTTAAAATAAGAAAGGTAGGGCTGCGAGTATAGCTCAGAGGTAGAATGTCCCTGAGTCAATCCCTAGTACCACAAGAAAAAAAAATAAAGATATACAATTGTACTTGTCAACTAAAAAGTTAGATATTAAATATAATAAATTACTTATAAAAATATAAAGTACTAGACAAATGAAATAAAAGCAAAGATATACTAAAAAAAATTTCAGGGACCCCAGAAACTGATGTTTCTCAGAAAAGTCATTTATTTTTGGAACTGCACACAAAATCCCATCAACACCATTTTCTAAGGGAATGAATTGTTTTGTTTTCCACAGCCCTCTGGTATTATATTTGTGCATTTCATTCCAAATAGAAAACGCACCATCTTCTGCCTGCTTCTCTTTTATCCTTACTGCTCCATTACCAACTTTTAGCTTTAATTCTAGGTTGACAACACTTAATAGTCTTGGTTTGCCCAGGATTTCATAATTTTAGTACTAATGCCTCTGGGTGCCATTCCCATTACTGCAAACAAACAAACAAACGAAAAAGCTAGGTGTGGTGGCGCACGCTTGTAATCTCAAACATTTGGGAGGCTGAGAGAAGAGGATCACAGTTTGTGGACAGCCTTAGCTACTTACTGAGGCCCTTTGCAACTTAGTGAGACCCTGCTTCAAAAAACTAAGAATAAAAAAATTTATGTACATCACTCCAGAGGAATCCAGACATCTTGAAGTTTAAAGATTTAATATTTGGGTGCCAATATTTCCAATGTAAAATATCTCTGAAGGACTCATTCCTTTGAAACTGACTTTGCCATAGAGCAAGATAGACCTCTCTCAATCTGCTTTTGGGTGTGATCACACAGCAAAAAGGTAGACATGAGAATGAATGTCACATTTATGGAAACTAAATACTATTTTTTGGCAGAAGTCAAAACAGGAATTAAAATATAAAAAGAATGATTCATGTCCCTTTAAGATACTGCTTTTTTAAGCTGGATTATTTAAAGAGAAGAAATATAACAAATTGCTCATAATGAGGCAAACAACAGTGGGTTCTCATGAAAATGTAATGGTGTGGTTTCAGCTCAGGAGACATCAAAGGTTTGCTGGAAATGTGATTATGTAGTTTCTTGAAATCAGATTTTACAGCTGTGTGACTGATTATAAAGGCTAAAAAGCCTCTCACATAAGAAAGGAAAGGCATTTTGCACCTAATCCTTGCAGAGGAAGTCTATCCTTAACTAATTAATTCTTATCCTTAACAAGAATTAGTTCAATATAGCACTGCTTGTCTTTCACAGACTCTGGTATGAGAACTGCCTTGGTGTTCACTTATAAAGACACATCTACACAACTAAGAACACACACGAACATCATTTGCCTTGACAATGATACTGTCTTCTTCTGTAATGCACCCTCCAAATATCATCGGAGATTATCGTGAGATAATGATATTGATAATGATACCTTGATATGATATTGAACTATTTCCAAAAAGCTAAGCTTACCATTGAAAATGAACATGGAAAGACACGTTTGTAATAACATGGTAGGCGTTCTTTATGTAATTCTGAAACCCAGATCCAGACCATTGGAAAGAAACTATCATTCTTTCTAAGTACTTTCCGATGGGAAGCTCAGTACCTCAGTGTGGCATCTTTAGACCTCCTTGTGTCCTGTTGTCCCTGCTGCAGGGATGTGAATTACCACTTGCTGATACTAAACTAACAATTGCAAACAGCAGCCACTTACCTTCTCTCCCAAGTCCACTCACCATGTCCACCACCAAAGTGACCATGCTTCCTCCCCAACCTGCGTTGGAATGTAAGGTGATGCCTGAGATGGCTTGCATGATTTCTGGTGAAGAGAAACTGATTAGGATTTTTTTTTTAAGTCAGCACAAAGAAGACTCTGAGATTGTTACTCTCTAAAAAAAATTTTTTTTTACTACTGAGGGTGGAACCCAGGGACTTTTCTACCTTCAGGCTACACTCCCAGACCTCTTTTATACTTTATTTGAAAACAGGGTCTCACTAAATTGCTGAGAGCCTCACCAAGTAGCTGAGACTGGCTTCGAACCTCTGTGATCCTCCTGTCTCCGCCTCCCAAGCACAGGGATTACAAGCATGTGCCACCACGCCCGGCTTGTTTCTCTCTAAAATTTACTGACTTTAAAGGCTAACTGAATTCTGTCACAAATCTTACAAAAAGGAATCAAGGTTTTAAAAAAAGGGGGGGGGGGATTTGATACTTCACTCTCTCCGATTAAAGGAACTCAGCTACGTACAAAATTCAAGTGCTTGCATGTGAAAAAATATATATTCCAGCTTTAAAGGTCACCGCTCAAACTGGAAAGCTTTTAAAGCTTGAAATTTTTATTTTATCTTGTTAAAAAAAATGGAGTCTCACTATCTTGACCTGGCTGGCCTTTGAACTCCAGGGTTCAAGTGATCCTCCTACCTCAAATAGCTAAAACTTCAGGTGTGCTCACACACTGTGCCAGCAGTTTGTTTTAATTTTTAAAGAACTGAGTGTCAGCCAGATGTGATGGTGCACACCTAAAAAATCAGTACTTAGGAGACTGAGGCAGAAGGATCTCACATTCAAGGCTAGCCTCAGCAACTTAGCAAAACCCTCAGCAACTTAGTGACACCCTGTTTCAAAATATAAAATAGGGATAAAGGTGTAACTCAGAAGTAGAATGTCCCTGGGTTCAACCTCAAGTACAAAAAAAAAGAGTATCTTTCACTCTACAAAAATGTAATTTGTTTTATAAGTTAGAAGTTACAAAGAAAATTTTATTATTCACTAATTGATTCTACTATATTGAAAAGAGCCAGTAGGTTTAAAAATAATTAGATGACCAGCGTCTGCCTTTTTATTTTTGGAGCACATTATGTTTTACTTCAGTGAGCATCTCTGCAGCATCTCTGCACCATTGGAACACTTCTGAAGCTGGAGCAAACCTGGTGATTAGTTGGTATCACCTATGTATCTCAAATTGGAAATTCAAACTTTGGGTCTTTTTTTTTCTCTTCTTAAAAGGTATACATAAAATCCCTTCAGAAATAAGCAATGAGGACTTCATAAGGATAATATTAGAACTCAACAGTGATGCCATCTTTTATGATATAATTAGAAATGGTGGACGTCACTTTCTCCTGTGCACTACATTTGACAATTGCTACCCAGGAGGAAGCAGCAGCAGGAGAAGCAAATGCATCCTGGGAATTAATGAGAGCACAGGAGCTGCCAGAGGACTGAGTTGAAGCCCAAATTTCATTAATTCCACTTAATCATTTTGTCCTAGGATATCATGTCCAGCTAAGTGGCTCAGACTATTGGAAGTTATTCAAAAAGCCTGAATACACATGGTGGCTTGCAGAATGCATTCCTCTCCTGCCATCTGAATTCTTCACTCATTCATTCACTCATTCATTCATTCATTCAAAAAGAAAGGAAAAAGAAGGAAGAGGAAAGAGAAAGAAAGAAAGAAAAAAGGAAGAAAAAATATTTTTGTCTCTGTTTTGAACATCATGGTCTTGTTCACTTCATGTAAAACTAGTAAAGTAACTGTGATAGGAATTCAAAACAAAATTCTTTTGGAGTTGAACCTTCCTCACCAAGATTTTAGAATTCAGTAGAAAATCTCACTTTCAAATCCTAACAAGTTCAGAGCATGGGAACAAAATCGTCACTTAACAATCACAATGTGTGACCTTCTTAACACCCATTTCCCAGGATTAGATAAAAATAAGTGGTGGCAGATTATAGTTAATATAACTATGCACTAGGGACAAAGAATTTTTGGTGTTCATATTTTTATTTCCATGTTCAAAACTATAGAATTATAAAAATAAAAAATTTAAAAATAAATAAAAAAACTATAGAATTACTTTGGTAAAACACAACTGTGGGGCATTTCTGCTTTCCCAAAGCTGCTGTAAGCCTTCAGCTTTGCCAGGCTGCAACCAGCTTGAGTCTTAATCATCATTATTGCCCCTGAGTTACCCTGAACAGTTTTCCCACATGTTCATTCCCCACCACTCCAAAAAAAAAATAATAATAATAATAACGAAGCCATTAGGATCCTACATGGAGATTTATAAGCATGGTGCCATCAGCACCAGAAATGTACCTCACATCTTTAATATTGACTTAAGATAAACCAGGTGCGTTCTGACTTGGGTGAAGTCCCCTTTTTCCTGATCACTGCATTAGGCCCCTCCCTCTGACCCAAATCATGAGGATACCCTGGTCGTGCTGCCAGCCTTGATCACATCTTTGCTAATAAAAATTCAATAAATTTTACCCTGTGCAGTCCTGGATCTGTTTGCCTCTTTCTTAAGTCTCACTGCACCTTCTACCTGTGGTGGCTGGTTCTTCTACATAAAATGTTCCTGGAACACCTTTTATACTAAATGTTCATCATCAAGCTAAGTGAAACAAGTCAAACTCAGAAGGCAAGGGTTTAATGTTTCTCCTCATATGCAGAATCTAGAGGAAAAGGAGGGGGAATAAAAAGAGATCTCAGGAAAACAGAAGGGAGACTAATAAAGGACATAGACCAGGAGAAGGGAGGAGAAGAGGGAATGGGGAAGTGGTGTGAAATGAAATTGAACAACTATGTTATATGCACATACAAATATCACAAAGAATCCCACTATTGTGTATAATTATAATGGACTAGTAAAAATATTTCTAAATGTTCTCATGGTTCATTTCTAGATGGTTAGAAAGAACATGACATGCAGTTGTAAACTCAGTTTCCTCTTTTCCTATCCTTCGGTGACTTTTGAGCTCCTATGAATTTCTCTGCCTGAGCAATGATATTCTCTCTTTACTTGGTTCATCCCTAACACCCAAACATCATGAAAATTTGAGCTCAGTTGTTGTGTCTTTGTTATTTATAGCATCTAGTGTTCAATCCCACGGCTTGGCACATGATAGGTGCTTAAAATGTGCTGAGCTGAACCATAAAGCTAATATAATCTCAAAGGAGATCTAAATGGTGAGCTAACACATACCTTTGGTCCAAAATGTAGTATTTATAGCAGCTACATTTGACAAAAATGTAAAGTAAGGGAATATGTCTTACATGATTTCACCCTCCCCTCGTTGCTGGTTAACCTGTAATGTTAGCCATTCTGTTAGAAAATAAAAATTAGGGCAATCAGTATTGTATCCCCTTCATTTGGGTCCACCAATGCCCTTCTTGTGATTCACAAAGCATACCTAGCTCAGTTAAGTAGAAATAGCTGAAACCCAACTCTCTAATCTGTAACTATGCGAGACTTTTTGTAAATGGAAATCAAATTTGCTTATATTTCTGAGATGCTGTTTGTCCTAACACTTAGAAAAGGACAGGAAAAAATGATAAAAGCTTAGAAAAGATAATGAAAATTTTTAAATAAGCTGAAATTTGAAAAAATTTAGTTTCGTGGAGATTGCATTTTGGAAAAGAGAAGTTGAGAGAAGCAGAAATTTTTTCATGATGGAAAATTGAGGAAAGCTAAGATGACATATCCGTGCCTTTGTTTCTACATTCAGTATGAAAATATAGTTGTCATAGGCTATGGCAAGGTGCATATTCTTTTTTTTAATTAATTAATTAATTTTTTAAATTGGTGCATTGTAGTCATATATCAATCACATTGGAGTACAAGACTTGAGAGGATATACAACACACATCATCCAATTAGCCCTCATCCAGTCCCCATCCCATTCCCTCCCCCTCCCTCCATTCCATGCTTCTTTGGTGATTAACTTTGATACATTTGTTTATGTACCTCCTGCATTTTAAAGAGGCTCCGTCCTCCAGTATTACATACCCTCTGATTGGTCACATTAGTTGCTTCACTATAGGGCCCTTTCTATAGCTCAACCTCTTCCTGTTGCCCCTTTCCTCCTAGTTATTGCTGATTAGGGGAAGTGTCTGATTTATATTTTCTGCAATATTTCTCTGTGCATGCTGCGTTGCAAGTACCGATCCCACTCTTGACGGCCCCAGTAGTGGTCTGGCTACTCAGTGAACTGATCCAGACCTCGCTGGCTCAAGCAGCGGCCTTGCCTCATGGGAGGTGCTGATTCTGATCTCGCTGGCCCCGACACCAGCCTAACCCCTCAGCTGGCTCCAATCCTGGCCTTGGAGGCCACAGCAGTGGCCTTGCCTAATGGCAGGCTCCGATGACGGCCTCGCTGGCCCCAGCTCTGGCCTAACACCTCGGCAGGCTCCAATCCTGGCCTTGGAGGCCCCAGTACCAGCCTTGCCTCACGGCAGGCTCAGATGCCAGCCTCGCTGGCCCCAGCACCGGCCTAACCCCTCGACAGGCTCTTATCCTGGCCTCGGAGGCCCCAGTACCAGCCTTGCCTCAAAGCAGGCTCCGATCCCGGCCTTGGAGGCCCCAGCACCGGCCATGCCTCATGGCAGGCTCCGATGTCGGCCTCACTGGCCCCAGCTCTGGCCTAACACCTCGGCAGGCTCCGATCCCGGCCTTGGAGGCCCCAGCACCGGCCATGCCTCATGGCAGGCTCCGATGCCGGCCTCACTGGCCCCAGCTCTGGCTTAACACCTCGGCAGGCTCCAATCCCGGCCTTGGAGGCCCCAGCACCGGCCTTGCCTCATGGCAGGCTTGGATGCCAGCCTCGCTGGCCCCAGCAGGGTGCATATTCTTTAAAAAGACTGTGTACTGAGGTAATAGAAGAAACTTGCCCAAATGTCACACAGTTCATGACTGTCTCAGACTTTGAAGATCCAGACTGAAATTTCACTCTAAGGCAGAGGCTGAATTCTGCTGAACAGCCTCCTGGCTGTGTAAAGGTTGAGGGAACAGATCACGATGGAGACAGAAGAAAGTAAGTTCAAATCCCTGATCTATCTATGCTATTTCTTTCACTGCCTTGGGTAAAATATTATTTCAAAATTAGCATCTACAAGCCTGTTTAGAAGAATAATTAATCTGATTTCTCCATCTTCATCCTCAAAATCAGCCCCTCTTCTTCACTCAAATTATTGGGGTGCCTATATTTGGAGCTCACCCTCCAAAGGAAGCATCTTTGTCTTTCTGGGGAAACCGTGAGACTGAAGGTCTGCTACATTCCTCCCTTCAGAGAGATTACAGGTTGAGGGCTGACAGACATGTCTGGAGAGCAGACTATGGCTCCCAGAACATGTTTTTGGGCAGCAAGGCTTTGGAGATCTTCCGTCGCTACTATCAAGGATGCTACCCCTCAATCATTTTCTCTTGGAACTCGGTTTGTACCATGTGACTACATGTTCTTAGTTGTTTAAATGGTGGCTCATGCCTGTAATCCCAGTACTTAGAAGGCTGAGACAAGAGGATCACAGGTTCAAGACTAGCCTCCGCAACTTAGCAATACTCTCAGCAACTTAGTGAGACCTCATTTCAAAACAAAACAAAACAAAATTTAAAGGGTTAGAGGTGTAGATCAGAGTTAGAATGTCCCTAGGTTCAATCCCTATTAATCAGTGGGGGAGAGAGAGGGAGAGGGAGAGGGAGAGAGGGAGAGGGAGAGAGAGAGAGAGAGAGAGAGAGAGAGAGAGAGAGAGAGAGAGGAGAGAGAGAGAGAGAGAGAGAGAGAGAAAGTGTACAACCCATAGAGACACTCTGCATTAAAAGGACTATGAATCCAGTAAGCTTGTAGAAAAGAGAAAAGTCCCAGGGGATGTTTTCTATGTCCCTTACATCCTATCATATGCTCTGATCTTCCCTTTATCAGATAACTGCTTTTCACAAGCTAGGGTTGGGTTTCCACTTCATGGTCACTATATTCATACTTCTTGAAGGACCCAAAAGGTGGAGTGAACAGCAGGTGAAGTGACCCAAAAACAGTAGGAGAGTGAGATCTGTTATCCAAAGTCAGCACACAGCTATGGAATAGAATTTTTTTTCCCCAGGTCAACTTCTGCTTACCTTGACGACATTGTAGCTGTCATGCTAAAGTCATGTAAAATTTTAAACATTTGGAGGACAACGGAGATTTCCTACTGTCAATTGAATTCTGCCTCTCTTAGCAGTGATGTGGAATCTTTAAGGATATGAGCAGGCTGGAACACACATACATTTCAATTTCAGCACTGTAATTATGAGTTCAGCATCATTGAACATAAAGGGGGAAATAGGATGTTTCAAATTCCTTCTACTCAGAAAGATTCTGTTTGTAGATATGTGAAAATTCAAGTGAAATGATTTTTCTCCATAATTTCAGTTGCAAAAATGAAAATGGCACTGGCTAAACTTTACCTTTGTTCACTGGAAAACAAGCTTCCTCATGCCAATATAATAAAGAACTTTAATTCATAGGCTGTCGAGCTCAGGTACACAATGTGACTCTGAGACTATTACTCACCATTTCAGCTATTTTTATGTTTGTTCCTACTGACCATGTGCCACATAATCTTGTCAAAGCAGTAAATTTTGATGCTCTTATTTTATATAGCAAATTTAAAGTGGCTGCTAGGGTATTTATAGCCTAAAAATAAATTTCTACACTTCATTTTTATAAAAAGTTTTTTGAATACCTAACACCCTCATCCCATACAAAATCCTAATTACAATCCCTCCATTCCATCATTGGCCTCAAAACTTTAGGGATAAGCAGTTGGGGGTGGCATGGAACTATCTGCTGTGCATATTCCTTAGGGGGCAAAAAGCTCATAAAAATTAAGTATTTACTTTGCATTACACAGTAGGAGTCAGGATCAAAACATTTCCAATGTGAGAATGTCTCTTTAAATCCAGAAACTCAGTAATTTCACCAGCACTCACAAGTAGAAGAAGAACTCAAAATCTGAGCCATGGTAAACATGGCTGAAATGAATGGCGTGAAGCAGAATGCCAGCTAACTAGTTCCTAATACAAAGCAAGAGCGGTGAGTGTGCCTGAACTCTTATGATATCTGGTGAATGCAATAAGACATGACAAGGAAGGTCAAATTACAACCAGATAGTCCACTTCTGGAGTCTGAAGTCAGGGTGTGAGGAGTGGATAGATATAGTGATCTGCAAGGGCTGCCAAAACAAAATTCCCAGACAGACTGGCTTACACAACAGAAATTTATTTTCCCATAGTGCTGGAGGCTGGAAATATAAGATCAAGGTGTAAACAAATTGTTTCCTCTGGGATCTCTCTTTCTGACTTGTAACTAGACCCCTGTATCTGTCTGTCCTAATCCTTTTTAAAGACACAAGCCATATTGCATTAGGACCTACACTAATGACTAGTGACCCCTACACTAATAGGGGTCACTAGAACACTTTCTCTAACTCTAGTACAATGAAATGTAAAACTCATCAATTACAAAAATGACTAAAATTTATGTAGATCAATACACTCTGAAAAGACCAAGAAAAGGGGACTTTCCCTACCAGATAATAAGATTTCTTAAAATCAAAATGATTAAAACCATTGTTAGGGACTCAGCAATAGATCAATGGCACAGCACAAAAAGCTCTCAACCAGATCTAAGAATGTGTGTGTGTGTGTGTGTGTGTGTGTGTGTGTGTGTGTATGTGTGTGTGTGTGAATGTATGTGTGTATCATATATATCATACTTTGATACAACATCAAGAATGAATTACAAACCAATAGGGAAAAAATGAACTATTCAATGAATAGTACCAAGATAACTGACTTTCCATATGGAGAAAAAATAGGGAAAGATTTAATCCCTATTTCAGACCACATACAAAAGAAATGTTTGTGCTTAAGGACCTAAATGTGAAAAGTGAAAACTCTTAGAAGAACATAGTGAGATACTGAAAGATTTATGAGAAGTAGAATTTCTTTTAAAAATAAATATAAATACATATATACTTACTATTGTACAGAAAATTTTTAAAGAAAAATGTAGTATATATGGTAGAATTTTATTCAACCCTTGAAGGAGATCCTACATCTATCAGTTTTCTGTGTGTCCTTCTAAATATAGCTGAGATTTTTAGAATATAGATGAAAGGAAGCAGAGAATTCCAATAACTTCTCGAGGTCAAAAATCACCCTTCTGCCCACTTTGTGAATGTCCCTGCACTGAGCTGAGCTGTATGACTCAGGGTCATAGTAGCAGATATCGCTGAGCACGCCTAAGATTCAGGTGCTGTATTAAATCATTGCCATGCATAATCAGTTTAATGTGCAAATCAACCAAATAAGGAAGGTACACCTATTATCCTTATTTTAGAATTGAGAAAGATAACTGAGCCTTAGGAGAATGTTATTAGGCTGAATCCTGTCCCCTCAAAATTTCTATGTTGAATTCCTAACTCCATTATCTCACAGTGGGTCTGTATTTGGACACAGGGTCTTTAAAGAGGTGATCAAGTTAAAGCAAAGGTACCAGCATAAGCCCTAACCCAATCTTGGGCTTCCGGTCTCCCACTGTAAGGAAATAAACTTCTGCTCTTAAGCCACCCAGTCTGTGGTACTTTGTAATGAAAGCCCTTGCAGACTAATGCAGTGAATTATTTGCTCAATGTCACGCATCACCAGTAAATTTGCCACCAAGAGCAGTGCCTATATACAAATTATTTATGCCATTAAAATTAGCTCCTACCTCCCTGTTGGGAGGGGATTTATTCCTCCCACATAGGCAGAGTGATAGGCACTCCTGCAGAAAGAGCCCCTCCTGAGATCAAAGATTTGAGTGGCAGTTTGCACTGTCAAAGGGAACTGGCCTGTGTGGCTATAATCTGTTTTCTTCCTTCCACATACTTAAAGCACAGCACAGGTTTTTTTGGTTTTGGGGGGGGTTGTTGTTGTTGTTTGTTTTTTAACATTTCTGCACACCACCAGGAGTATTGGAAAGAAAACTGAATCCTTTCCATGGATTAGCAGGAAATATTGGACTCTCTCTGAAAGGATTCAGAAGGCGGAATAGAGCTGGAAGCTGGGAGCAAATAAACAGGGAAAACTAATCTGAGCCTTCAGCAGCCCCTGGGTCTTGACACTGAACCAAGAAGCTGAGGGCTGGGCAGGTCTCAGAGGCCCCTGGGGTCAAATATGAAATGCCTCCTTGGAAGATGGGAGGAAAAGTCCTGAGACCAAAATAATAGGTTTGGGGATGGGCTAAAGGAAGCCACTAACCCAATTCTTGGCTTCAGTCTGGTGCTTATACATTTTCCTAAGCAAATGGTTCCAACCATACTCCCCCAACCCTGGTATGCATGTTCTGATAACTTTTATAATTTGTCACTCTTCTAATTAGAACACTACAAAATAGCTTAATAATAAATATAAAATTCACCTTGACTTTGAAACATCTTTAAGTAGATTTCTTAAGATATTGCAGAGCTCTTACCAAGAGAGAGTAAGAATGTAATATTGCTCCAATTTACCTCCTATTTTGTCAGCCCCCTCTTTAAAATAAATAATCTAGATATCTTGCTCCCAAGTATATGAAAGATTGAGTCCTTAAGGAATTCTGCCATCAGGTTTAAAGGAAATTAGCATGTATGTCTGGAATAAATCTATTATTTTGTTATACCAATAAATATACCCTCACCCCTTAGCAACTATACTTGTGATGGACCAAAAAGAATTACTTCATCTATCAGTATGCAATAAAATAGTTGGGAATTTCTAATTTCTGACTTTGCAGTTTTAGTTTCATTGTAATTCAATCTGAGTGGTATGTGTATGAAAAGGTGGATTATGCATGTGGACATGCTGGTACATACCTGTGTCCCAGTACTTGGGAGGCTGGTAGAGGAGGATTGTAAGCTCAAGGCCAGTCTCAGCAAAAAAAAAAAAAAAAAAAATTGGCAGTTTTCAGGATGGAACCCAGGGGCATTGTACCTCTGACATCCCCTAGCCTATTTTTTGTCTTTATTTTTTGAAACAGGGTCTCACTGAGTTGTGAAGGGCTGAGGCTGTCCATGAACCCTGATCCTCTAAGTAGCTGAGGCTGTCCATGAACCATGATCCTCCAGTCTCAGCCTCCCGAAATCTGGGATTACAAGCATGTGCCACCATGCCTGACCACAGTCTCAGCAATTTAATAAGTTTCTTAGCAACTTAGTGAGATCCTGTTTCTATAAAATAATAATAATAATAATAATAATAATAATAATAATAATAATACATAGGACTTTGAGTGTAGCTCAGAGGTAGGATACCCTTAAGTTCAATCCCTAGTACCACAAACAAGGAGAAAGAGGAAGCGGAGGAGAAGATAAAACACAGACACACAGAGAGGGAAGACCAAGTGAAGACCTAGGGAGAAGACAGCCATCCAGTAGAGAGAGGCCATTGATAAAGGTTACAGGACAGATGTGAATTTCCCAAAGAGCTGCTGGCTATGGGCAGCCATGCCACCATTCTCCTTTGCTCTCATCTACCTGCAATAGCCAAGGTGTGTTCACCCCTTATCAGTCAGAAATCTCTTCAAGGACCTCTAGTGGCTGAAAGATGGTACTTGAAGAACAGATTGACCAGCTGCCTGGGAAGCCACCTGGATGAACAATTCCTCAGACCCCACCTGCCCTCTCTGAGAACAGAGTTGAAGTTGAGACTCATCATTAATAAACTTATAAAAAACCTTTTACGAGGACTTCCAGGAAGATGGCGGCCAAGAAAAGCAGCATTTACGATCCCTGCTAACACTCAATCTCTATCACCACAAAGTCAGTGCTTTTCATAGCCAGAAACCACTATCAGCATAGAAATAAAAAATGTAAACACAAGGAACAGAAAAAGAAGACTAGAAGAACAACCAGAGACCAGAAAGAAACCAGCCTGCATTGTGGAGCTGCACTGTCACCATCATGCCTCACAGGACCAGGCTCCATAGAGGAAAGGTAAACAAGGGGCTGAAGTGAGCAGCTGTGGATCATTCGGGTGTAATTCAGCACAAAGAACGTCTAAAACTCCCAGTGGCCAAGCTCATCACACCTTCCAGGGACTCAGAATGGAGCTCAAAACCAGAAAAGAAATATGCCAGCCTCAAGGCCAAGGGCGTGGCAGCAGCGCCATATTGCCAGCAGAGACAGGGAGTTCACCACGCCCGCAACAGGTCCAGATCAACACGCACAATAACTGTAAGCGAAACTGCGGCCCCTACTGGAGAAATCCCAGCACTTCACCCCCAGGAACTTGCGCAGCTTTGATAATCTCCTTGGGTCTGAGATTTTGCAGTCCAACCCAGTGAAGGAATAGTGGTAGCAAAGATACCACACCCAAGTCGCAGCTCCCCATTGGAGAACGCCCAGCTCGGCACCCCCCATGGTCTCGCACAGCCTCGACTAACTCCCTGGGCATGACACTTTACGCTGCAACCCAGTAAAGGAGTAGTGGCGGTTGAGATTACCACAAACTCCAGATCCAGAACACCCTAAGTGAAGTTGTGATGACCCAGGGAAAAAAACAGAAAAGGCACAAACTTCTGAAATCATAGAAAACAGGAACAACAATAGAGCAATGAATGCCCACAACCCCATAATATCAGAACCTGATAACACAGAAATTCAGAGATCTCCAGAAGATCAGGAATATAACTACAGAAATAATACAGGACTTTCAAAAAGAATTTAGAGAGAGTCTAAAAGAAATAAAGGAAGCAATCATTGAGGTAAAGGCCTCAATTCAAAGTATAAACAATCGATTAGACCACATGGAGAATAGAATCTTGCTCCTAAAAGATGATCACTCCAAAAATGAATGCATAATTTATAAATTAGAAAAAAATCAGACAGCAGGAATCTGACATTGAAGAAATATAGGCCCATTTTAAGAGAGCTAACCTAAGAGTAATTGGAATAGAGGAAGGAAAAGAAGGTGAAACCAAAGGGATCAATAATATCTTCAAAGAAATAATAGCAGAAAATTTTCCAAACATAGAGCAAGAGGTCGATACACAGGTCCAGGAAACTTATAGAACTCCTTTTAGACAGGATCAGAGAAGAGGTTCCCCACGCCACATAATTGTCAAAATGACCAATGTAGAAGGCAAGGAAAGTATCTTAAAGGCAACAAAAACAAAAGGCCACGTGACATTCAGAGGCAAACCAATTAGAATCACTCCAGACTTCCCAAACCAAGTCATAAAAGCCAGAATGGCATGGAGTAACATATTCCAAACTCTGAAAGAAAACAACTTCCAGCCAAAAATTTCCTACCCAGCAAAACTATCTATCAAATTAGATGGGGAAATAAGAAGCTTCCATGACAAACAGAAACTGAAGGAATTTATGTCTTCAAAACCAGCACTAGAGAAAATACTCAAAGAGATTAACTACAAAGAATAAATAGGTAATACACACCAGAACCAGAGAAACAAGATTTTCCATCCAGCAGACAACTAAGCAAAGAAGAATAAACAGTATTTCAAACAGAAATAAAATCTTAACATGTTAGGAATTAAAAGTTATCTCTCAATAATCACACTGAATGTAAATGGCCTCAATCCCCCAATAAAAAGACATAAAGTGGCAAAATGGATTAAAAAACAGAATCCATCCATCTGCTACTTACCAAAAACACACTTTACAAGTAAAGATAGTAACAAACTCAAGGTAAAGGGCTAGAGCAAGGTAATTCATGTTAAGTAGCCATCCTAACAAATATGAAGTAGTATTTCACTATAGTTTTTATTTGTATTTCCTTAATGATTAGTTATATTATGATAATGATGAGTGATATTCATGTGTTTATTGGTCATATAAAAATCTTTGGAGATTCATTATATATTTTAGTCTTTTACCTATTTCTAAGTTGTATTGTTTGCTTTTATTGTTGCTAATTTTTAGGATATATATTTGGAATATTAATATACCTTCAGATATAGCATTTGGAAATATTATATCCCATTCTATCAGTAACTTTTAATTCTGTTTACATTGTATTTGAATGTACAATATTTTTCTGTTTTTTATGAAGTTTGTTTGTTTATTCTTTTGTTGTCTGTGCCTTTGGAATCATATCCAAGAAATCATTGCCAATTTCAATGTTGTGAAGTTTTATAACACTGGTTTTCTTCTAAAAGTTTATAGTCTTAAGATTTACATTTAGATCTTTTATCTATTTTGAGTTAATATTTGTATATGGTGTTAGGTAAGGGCCCAATTTTATTCTTTTTCATATAGTTATTATTTTTCAACAATATTTAGTGAAAAGATTATTTCCTTCACCAAATGTTCTTGGAAACCTTGTCAAAAATAACTTGACTATATATGGAAGAAAAAAAGAAACCAAACATATCAAAGTTAATCAGAAAACCAAGCATAGGAAGGAGGGAGAGGGAGGGAAGGGTTAGGGATTGGGTAGGGGCTGATTGGGTGATGTGTGCGTGTATATCTCCACAAGTTTTTTATCCCATTAAGATGTATGACTACAATGTACCAATAAAAATTTATTTTAAAAAAAGAAAATAAAGAATAAAAAATAGGGCAGGGAGTGTAGCTCAGAGGTCAAATGCCCCTGAGTTCCATCCCCAGACCTGCAAATAATAATAATAATAATAATAATAATAATAATAATAATAATAATAAAAGAAGAAGAAGAAGAAGAAGAAGAAGAAGAAGAAGAAGAAGAAGAAGAAGAAGAAGAAGAAGAAGGCGGCTGGAGGTTTTGCTTGGAGGTAGAATGCCCCTGGGTTCCATCATCAGTACCACAATTAATTAATTAATTAATTAATTTTTTTAAAAAACTTTTACCTCACAGATTCTTTGTGGCTGGAAATTTTTTCAAGGTACTAGCAAATTGCTTTATAATCATGGCCTCCTTACTCAAACCCAATGTACAGCTAGGAAACCAAGTCATCTGTGGATAGGTAAATTACCTGAGGTCACACACCTGGCCCGTGACAAAGCCGGGATTTGAGCCTAGATCTCTCCATCTATGTCAGTAGCTTCCAGACCTATGTGTGCATCAGAATCTCTGGGTGACTTTTAGAAACACAGAGGCTAGCCTGGTGCTGGCACTGCAATCTGGATTTCAAACTATGCCACTACAAATTGTGTTGTGCATCCAACTGAAGCATGCCAGCTGTGCATTACATCATCCCCCTACGAGGAAAGCAGAGTTGGTTTCCTCCACCTGAGATGTCTGCTGCTCTTAGAATGGGCCTAAAACAACATGAGTCGTATAACCCTTAGAAGTTGCTCAACAAATATTCTACATGAGATGAACAAACAAGTGAATGTCTCAAATGTAGTTTTATACCAGGCATAGTGATGTATGCCTGTAGTTCCAGTACATGGAAGACTGAGACAGGAGAACTGCAGGTTCAAGGCCAGCCTTAGAAACTTAGTGAGGCCCTCAGCAACTTAGTGAAATCCTATTTCAAAAATAAAAAATAAAATAGGGCTTTGAGTTCAATCTCTAGTACCACAACAAATAAACGTGGTCTTATCTCCCCATCTCACCCTTCCTCCGTCTGTGGCTTTCTGACTGTGCAGGGAAGAAGCTATGCCTACCTCACTGAGCAGATGCCCTGCTGAGCAAAAGTGTCCAAAGGTCAAGTTGACTAGGGCAGGTCAATTGACAGACTATTTTGCAGCCACAGAAAATTGTAAGACTTTTGTGAAATCAGGAGACAGTATTGAATCCTATCTGCAGATGATAAAATGTATATCTATTGATCAAAAGCATGTAAAAAATTGTGTATACACAATAACAGAGATAGAAGAGACATAAGAGATGGAACAATTTCTTGAATTAAAATGTCATGGGTAACTGCATTACTCTGTGTGTGTGTGTGTGTGTGTGTGTGTATGTGTGTGTGTGTGTGTGTGTGTGTGTTTCTGAGAATTGAACTCAGGAGCATTCTACCTCTGAGCTAAACCCCTAGCACTGCTTTTTTTTTTCTTGGTGGTACTGGGGTTCTTGAAAATCCTTCTACCTCTGGGTTACACTCCAAGACCTATTTTATATTTTTATTTGGAAACAGGGTCTCTTAAGCCAGCACGGCTGGCTTTGAACCTGTGGGATCCTCCTGTCCACGCCTCCCAAGCGCGGGGATTACAAGTGTGCGTCACCATGCCCAGCTTTTTTTTTTTTTTCCTAGCACTGTTTTATTCTTTATTTTGAAACAGAATCTCACTAAGTTGCTGAAAGCCTTGCTAAGTAGCTGAGGCTGTGCACAAACCTGCAATCTTCCTATCTCAGTCCCCCGAGTTCTGGGATTACAAGTGTGAGTCACCACACCCAGTTTGTATTACTCTTTTAACTTTTTAAAAATGGAATTTTTCAAATGGAACTATCAATTGACTCATCTATTCTACTCCTCAGTATTTATCCAAAAGAATTAAAGTCAGCATATTATAGTGAGACATGCATACCCATGTTTATAGCAGCACAATTCACATTAACCAAATTATAGAAACAGCCTAGCGTCTATTGACAGATAAACAGATAAAGAAAATGTGGTAATACACACAATGAAGTTTTATTCAGCCATGAAGAAAAAAATTATTCTTTATTCTATTTGCAGGAAAATGAATGGAATCAGGAAGCATTATATTATGTGAAATAAACCATACTCAGAAAGCCAAGGGTCATATATTTTATGTATAACAGATAGAGAGAAAAATGAGGAAGATCTTGTGAAAATAGAAGGTAGACCAGTGAAGTAGAGGAAGGGGACTAGAGGGAGGAAAGAGGGAGGGAAAGGAGAAGTCATAGGAGGTGAAATGGACCAAATGTATTATGAGGAATATCACTATTATATATAATCATGATGCACCAACAGAAAAATAAACATAAGAAAAATGAAATAAAATACCTTTTAGTATGTTTTAAATTAAATTAGAGAACCACCACATACTAGTTGGCAGCTCTGTTGCTCTGCTTGGCATCTGGTCATACAGTGGGGTCAGACTGCAGAGATTCACACTCACTTAGTAGCTTGCAGTTCCACTAATATAGACTCCATGTCAGGAAGGTCAAGTTTGGCTAATTTCAGGGGGAAAAATATATGGCTTTTCCCAATCAATGATTTCATTACCATGATTAACAAAAGCTCCAGCACCAAAGGCTTCTTGGTAACCAGTAGACAACAAATAAATATAGTATACTCAGCAAAGGAGTCTCAGCCAGTATTTCCTAATTCCCCAGACCCCTATTCCTGGTACTATGACCAGATTGGGCCAGTTGAAGTGCCTTGCACAAATTGTAGGATGCCTTGTTCTTTTTCCTTCAAGGACATCTTTCCCACCCAACACCTCTGGCCACACATCCCACATCCACACTTCATTCCAACTTCTGCACAACCTGGCTCAAAAACAAGTTCGGTTGTGAAGTTTTCAAATTCCTTCAAACACTCCCCCCGCATGAGAATTTCCTTTTTCTTCCTTTGGCTTCTCAGTGATTTGTCTACAGTAGCATTTGGGATGCTGAGTCATGAGTGTCTTTCTTATTAGACTGGAGGCTCCCTTAGGATCAAATGCTTCAAGAGCTGCTTCATTCATTCATCAAATGTCTCCCCACTGACAGGTGAGGACCAGGCATCTTGCAAGCATTAGAAAAACAGGTGAATGAAACACATCCAGCCAGGTTCTCAGCAACCTGAGAATCTAGTGGGAAGAAAATTACTCAGTAACAAATGAAACCTGGGGTAAGTACTGTAAAGCAGTTCAGGGCCCTGAGGAAGTATATATGAAAGCCAAATCTAGCTCAGGGATCCGGGGAGACATTTATTTATGCCCTGAATGCTGAGGTATGTATTAATTAGTAAAGACTAGAGATTTACCAGCACTCCAGACAGAAAGAACTGACTTCCCTGTGTTTCTAGCCGTTCTATCCATTGCCAACAAGCACACCACCTCCTGCTCAAAACCTAGAGCAGATTTCCTTGCTTGTGTCCAGTCCAGAATTGATAGTCATTGGGCCAATAACTTTAGTAAGAATATTACTCTCCCAAATTGGCTCTAGTTCTGATGATACAGCTTAGAGCTTTGACTGATAGTTTAATAAAGACAACCTCCAAATAAGAATATATCACTGTATCCTCAAGATAAGGTTGAATCCAGGATATATAAATAGTAGAAAATAAAGTTTCTTAAATGTAAATGAATTGAAGAATGATAGCCTGAGGGTTTACTAATCAATTCAAATATTTCTTTTAATGAACACTTCTTTTAAGCTTACAGACTAAACAGAGACAGAATCTGTCAAAAGATGACACCAAAAAATGTAAAATTGCATCTAAAAAATGAGCAGAACTAAGATAGAGATCACTGAGCTTAAAGAACTTTGACAAACAAAAAAGTAAAAAAGAAATTTAGTACTGACACTCCTCTCACATCCCTGAAGATGAGTATTTAAAAAAAAAAAGAAAGAAAGAAAATAGCAGACATTTGGTAGAGAAGCCTTGTGTATTGCTTAGGAATGTAAAAAGTTGTGGCCTCTATTGAAACTAGCATGGTGGATTCTCAAAAAGAAGAAAATTAAACATGGAATTTCCATGTGATACAGCAAGTCCACTTCTGCCTATATTCCCAAAGTCCAGGCATAGGGAATGCATGGACCCATATAGTTACGTAAACATCGTGCTCATGGTGGCATTATTTACTCTAGAAAATAGGTGGCAGCAACCCAGTCCATTGATGAGTCAATAGATAAAGAAAATGTGGTAGACACGCTCGATGGAATGTTACTCAGCTTTAAAAAGGAAGGAAGTTCTGATGCATGCTGCAATGTGTGTGGACCTTGAAAACATGCTAAATTAAATATGCCAGACATAAAAGGACAAATACTGCATGGTTCCATTTATACAAGTCAAAAAACAGAATGGTGGTTACCAAAGGTGGAGAGGGGAGAGAAGTGGGGAGTTCTTATTTAATCAGTTTCAGTTTGGGAAGATGAGAAAGTGATGAAAATAGATGGTGATGATGGTCGCACAACAGTGTGAACAGAATTGATACCACCAAACTGACCAACGTAAACATTTTCAACGTGGGAAATTTTGCTATGTCATATTTAACCACAATTTTAATTTCACTTTTGATTAAAAGTATTCTCATTAGGCTTATGTAATTCCCTTGTGTGGATTCTGGAAACCTAGCAGATTTTCCAGTTCTTCCCACTGACTGAACAATTCTATCCACATTCAAAATTTCTTTTGTAAGCAGTTACACTTTAAGAAAATTTCAACCATTTCTGATGGCTCAGACAGTAGATTCTGAAACATACACCTCTTCACATTATAGCTTACAAACCTGACCTCCACAACCACAACCTTCCTACTTGGCTTTTCTTGGGTTTGGTTTTGGAGTATTTTTAGTGGCAAAGAAGCTTTTGAAAAAGGCAGAGGAAATAACAGAAGTCCTGTGGGTGATCTATTTGTGGGATACTTGACCCTATGAAAGCTTAATGAAGCTGAAGTCCCCTCTACAGATGAAGCTGCTTTGTAGAAAAGTAGCGGTACAGAGCCATGTAGAACACTTCACATTTATTTTTTTACATGGAATTGATTTTTTTCTTTTTTAATGAGGCAGTAATGTACTTAAGTGTGATCGGCAGAATGTTTAGGAAATCTCATTATACTCTTCCCACATTTAACATTTTCCTGAGGAAAGAGTCAAGTTGTATAGCATTCTGGAAAGCCCCCGGTGCATTAAATACTACATTTTTAAATGGTATAAACAGTTTGCACTTATTGCCCCTGAAAGTTCTACTTGTATATTTCCCTAGCAGAAGACAATCATTAAGTCCAGTGGTTGTCTTCCTAAAAATACATCAATTTTGGCTTCAGTGGAAAAAAAATCTCTATTCTCATTTAATTTGCTTTAAAAAAAAATCAGTTCTTGTTTAAGAACACAAGTACCATGGAGTTTGGCCCTAAAATTCACCAAAATAATCATGATTTTCTTTTCTTGGGATCTGTCAATGAGCTCATCAGTCATGAGAGTTCCCAATGCAAAGTTCTTCCCACCTGTGTTCAGCTTGTGCTGACCAAACCCAGAAGATGGGTGAAGCTGTCAGAAGGCACCAGCTTTAAAGCTGGGCAGCCACAATTCAAACCCTAGCACACGTAGGGGTGGGATCTTGAGAACTGCTTAAGTCTTCTTGGCCTCAATTCTCTAATATGAAAATTAAAAGACCAACATCTACTGAGCAGGATGATTTTAAGATCTGAGTCAGATATTGTATGTGTAGGCACCTGCCACATAACAGTTACTCGAATAATTTAGTTGAATCTTCCTGTAGCATTGTCTTAAACCAATTGATTTGCATTTACAATAAACCCAACTGTGTGTCCAGCTTTATGTCAGGGGATCCATTTCTCATACTTGAGCACTAACGATGCATATAAGAGGAAAATAAGGACAATAGCCAAGGATGTTCAGAAAGCAAGAAAAGATATGATAGTTAATGCTAAATTGGGTGGGATAGGCTTTAAATGCCAAAGCATTTGGATTCACACACACACACAAGCACACACACACACACATACACACACATACACACACATACACACGCACACACACATACACACACACGCACACACACACATACACACACATACACATACACACACACACACACACACACACACACACACACACACACACACTTAAAGCACAGAACTCTAAAAAGCATGATCTCTTGAGTCCATGATAGCTTTGGCCACAAACTTATAACTCTTCTCATATTTTTCAAATTGATGTTTTATTTATTCAAGAAAAAAAAGATTTGAGCATTGCTGCCACCTCTATCAAGCATAGCAGTCTTCCAAAAGGTACTGCAATTCTTGCTCTCTCCTTTTGGCTATTTAGATTTTCTTTTCACTTCTTTTGTATTTGTTTTGTATTTGTATTTTGGTTTCTTATGAAGAGGGCATTGAATCTGCAGTCAGATATAGGTGTGAGCTCTAATAGTGCCCTTGCTCTAGGGATCTGAAAAATGTGTTTCCCTTCCTCACATTGACTTCCCTTATCTTCCACTGAACAGGACCTGGCCTGAATACTCTGCTGTTACCATTAAGTTGACTGGGGCTCCTGACCTTCCATATTTCAAGGTAACTAACCCATCAAAATTACTTCATCCTTCAATGACAATAGCCCCTGCCCTTTAGATGTAAAGGGCTCTTTTTTGTTTGATTTATCAAAATCATTTGAATGGGTTTATTTTATTATGCTGGAGAGTTTTATTTGGTTTTTGAGATACAGGGGCAAATAGGTCAAAAAGGATATCAGGGGAAAGGTCACAATTCAGCAAATTTTACCATGATTGATTGTGGCTAACAATACCTTAACATGTTTCAACTCCAAAACTGCATTTATGTTACCAAGTACTAAGTTATATTTTAGCACTAATAGGAGACAAACATGCAATTCTGTAAATCAAACCAACAGTGGCCATAATGGTTCAAACCAAAAAGTTTGAGTCTAGTAGTAGGTAAATAAATGAAATAATAAAAAGTACTATTTTGCCTATTGAATTGGCAAAACTTAAAAATAGTGATGGTACCTAGTGCTAGAATATTCATAATGTAAGTAATATTCATATATTATGAATAAAATACAAGTCAGTAAACACTTCTAAAGGGCCATAAGGAAAATTTTCATAGTGTGCCCATTTTTGGACAAACTCATATTATGAAACTTAGAAATTCTAAGTAAACAATTTGAAAAATACTCAAAGGTATATGCCCAGCTGGACCTTGTGGCATACACCTGTAATTCCAGTACTATGGAGGATCACAGGTTCAAGGCCCTATGCAATTTAGTGAGACCCTGTTTCAAAATAAAATAGGGCTGAGAGTATAACTTAGAGGTAGAATGCCCCTGGTTCAATCCCCAGGACCACAAAAAATAAACATAAAAGCATATGTCCAAGGAGAATGTCACTGGAAACTCTTTACATAAATACAAAATTATTAAACAAATTAAATATCTAAAAACAGAATAAATATCTAGGTAGCATCGAGGTATGCAATGACACATGGGATAATGCATCACATGGTCATACAGATGACAGTGAAGTATGTGGGGGATTCTGCCGTGGAAGGTTTTCACAATACATCACTAGCTTTCATAAGTCTTGAGCATTTGCATTTTTCTTTTTTTACTACCCAGGCCCAAATTACTAAAGAGAAGGGGACCCTGTTTGCTCAGAAACTCCAGCCTTCCATCCTCAGCAGCTCTAGACTTTTCCAGCAAAGTCCCTCCCTTATCTTTGATCATGTAAATTAAGAAAGTTAATAATGAAGACCAGGCTACAGAGGCAGAATATGAAGGGGAAAATTTAGCAGAGAAAGCAAATTGCTCTACATAAAAAGAGGAGAGGAAGGGCAGGGTAGAGCCCCTTTGGGATTGAAGGAGACTGTGTGGGATGGTAGAGATGTGTGCAGCTGTGCACACAAACAGAGCAAAACAGCACAGAGCTGAAGAAAAGACAAAGTAACTATCAAGAGTATGATTATGGGCTGTGGATTAGCTCCCCATTAAAATTCTCAAGAAACAAAAGGATAGAAGGAACTGTACTTCAGGCTAATCGACTGTGTGTCTTTAAGGTAACCCTAAGAAAACCAACATGAACCTCTTGAGTTTATTAGAACAAATTAGGGTTATATTATTTGGGAGAGGGTTTAGAAAGCAGCTTACAGCAGACTGCATGCCTGTAATCCAAGTACTTAGGAGGCTGAAACAGGAGGGTTGCAGGTTTGAGGCCAGCTTCAGCAACTTATTGAGAACCTTAACAATGTAGAGAGATCCTGTTTCAAAATTTAAAAAGATGCTGTGCTGGGTTTGTAGCTCAACTTTAAAAAAACAGATAATAAAACAGTGCACCATTTTTATACATTCATATGTATATACCTATTTGGAAAAGTAAAATTCTAAAAAGATCTAAAGCCCAAATTTTATACAGAGGTAATCTTTGGATAGTAGGATTTACGATAATTGGGCTTTCTTCATGTTTACCTGAATTTTTAATTTTTCCACAATGAACATATTGTTTATTCAACAAAGTGGAGAGGGAAAATATTATTCAATTTGGAAGCCCAGGCATGAATACTCAGTGCTGTATTGTGCCCAAGATTGTATTCTCTTTGAAAAAAAAAAAAAAAAAAAGCTGCTTAAAGAAAATTCTTGATATTTCTTTTCAGCCCTGCTGTCTCCAGATGTGTCTGCTTCCATGTGTAAGATCGCCAAACTCCACCATGCATTTGGAATGAAAGGCCCTCTGTCACCAGTTCAGCTCTGGGGAGTCATCTCTTGCATCAAATCAAGCTGAAGTTCCAGGCTGCCTGCTGCACCAGGCTCTGGCGCCACCAGTATGATTCACAGGAGAGAGCAAAATGCAAGCAAGAGATAAATGAGGCATAGCAGGACGAGAGCTGCAGCCAGCACATAATTCACCACGAGAAGAGACGCCTACGTACAGCAACTCACAATGGTGTTAGAGGACAGGAAAATGTAACACGCTGGAAGACCACGCTGGAGTCTTTAATGCACACCATGGAAAAAAGAAACTAAACAAACCAAACATAGTACATTACATCTGTAACTTGTCTATGTGTAATTTCATGTTTATACATTCACACTGACTCCTTAGGGAGAAATAAAAAAAATGGAAGTCATATATATTTCCAGGAGTTTATATCACACACACACACACACACACACACACACACACACATATATATATATATGTATATATATATATTGATCTTCATTGACTAAAAAGAAATGTTTAAAGAAAAATTAATAAGCAAGTAAAAGAGGAGTCTAATGCACTCTACTACTTCTGACCTGGAAAAATCATGCTCAAAGGGAAAAATGTTGATTACCATTTCTATTATGCCTTTCAACTTTCAAATGACAAAACTAGCTTTTTCAGCTCTATTCTAAGTTGCCAGATGTGGTGGCATATACCTGAAGTCCCCACAATTGAAAGGCTGAGACAGGAAGATCACATGTTTGAGGACAACCTCAGCAATTTAGAGAGATTCTCAGTAAATTAGTGAGACCCCATTTCAAAATAAAAATGGTCAGGGTGTACCTCAAGGGTAGAATGTCCCTGGGTTCAACCTCCATGACTGAAAAAAAAAAATGAAACTCCTATCATCCTCCAGTTTCAGAGCTGGACAATTATTAGCTAAGCCAGTATAACCACAAAGCACAAACATGCTTAGATGGGCTACTAAGTCCAGAGTTGACAAGAGTACCCAGAAAGACAGCACTCAGCTGCACAGGGTGGCCCAGGCCTGGTTGCTTTCACTGTGCTGAATCTGTGCAGGTTTCTTCATTCCCGCAGCATAATATATGACTAGAACCATTCCAGATGCCCAAGGAGAGAGCCCAACACATCACATGCCGTGCATGCTGAGGGCTTTAGGGCTTCATTCTTTTCTGGAATTCCTGATTGAGAAAGGCTGCTCTGGTGCTGTCTGCATTTTAACACTCAGAAAAGGGATAGAGGAAGGAGAGGGCAAAGGTAGTATTCAAAGGTAGTATAGAGTAGGGCATGGTGGCACTCACTTGTAATTCTAGTACTTGGTAGGCTGAGACAGAAGGGTCATGGGTTCGGGGCCAGCCTCAGCTACTTAGTGAGGCCCTCTGCAACTGAGACCTTGTTTCAAAATAAAGAATAAAAAATAGGGCTGGGGGTGTAGCTCAGAGGTACAATGCTCCTGGGTTCCATCCCCAGTACAACTAAAAAGAAAAAAAACAGGGCTGGAGGTATAGTTCAGAGGTACAATGCTGCCCCTTGGTTCCCCCAGTAAAACACACACACACACACACACACACACACACACACACACACACACACACACACACAAATATAGTATAAAAGACAAACCCATTACATCCACTCACGTGTCATTGTCAAAGAACTGGTTACACTTAGCTCCAATGGAGAGTGAAAAACTTATTTTCTACTTAGGTGGTCATGTGCTGCAATAAGATGTATGGGTATGTTCTTATTAAAAAAGCAAAGGCACATGACAAATGGTCCACCTCAGACACAGTGACCTACCTACAGTCATCAGCAAACAAGTCTGCGCTTCCACTGCTCCCACCACCACCTAACACACCCGCGCATGCACACGCACTTCCTGGTTTCATCATAGGTTTGTCATTTTTTTTTTTTTTTCTTTTTCGGGTCTGGAGATGGAACCCAGAGGCATTTGACCTCCAAGCTACACCCACTGCCCTATTTTTTATTCTTTTTTTTTTTCTTTTCTTTTTTTTTTTTTTTTTGGAAACAGGGTCTCACTAAATTGCAGAGGGCCTCCGCGAACTGCGATCCTCCCGTCTCAGCCTCCCGAATGCTGGGATTACACACGTGCGTCACCACGCCCGGCTTCAAATTTGTCGATTTTATTAGACCTAAAAAATACTTTTTACTTTTCATTGTGTTTATACAGTATTTCATTAACATTTGCTATTCTTACTATTTTATTTCGTCTACTTCCCAGGAGTCTATATTTTGCTCTAATGCCTTCATCAGTTTCAGTTTTTCTTCTTTTGCAATGCGGTTTAGCTAATCCTAGTCCGGCTCTACCTGCAGGGCTAGATGGACTCCTGACGGACAACACCGAATACCGAGAGCCGTGGAGCCCACAAATTAAGCTGGAGCGCTCTGCGGGGCAGACAAATTGATATTTGGAGGTATCACACATTACAAACGTGTGCTTTGTTTGATATTTACGTGTCAGACATTACCCACAGGGAATGTACGTGAATTCCAGGTTTCTCCTGGTCAGTATTTGCCTGACGTGTTTCTCCCATCTTTGGCCTTCAATCTTTCTTTAATCCTGAATTTTAGGTGAAGATCTTTTAAACAGCAGATAGAAGGGATTTTTTTCTTTTCATCCAACCAAATAAGCTTTGTATTTCTTTTTTAAATTTTTTTTATTTTTTTATTGGTGCCTTATATTCATACATCATATAGGGGTTAAAAAAAAAAACTTGTGTATACATACATGTACACATCACCAATTTAACCCCTACCCAATTCCCACCCCATTCCCTCCCCGTCCCTCCTCCCCTTGCTTGGCTTAGTGGTCGACTGCGATATGTTTAAGTGTATTGTGTGCTTTAGAGAATGTCTAACTTAGCACTCGGTCATTTAGAGTGAACGGTACCACTGTGTTTTCACTTCTCCTTGGTTGCAGCTGCTCCGCGTGGTTCCCATCTTCTGTTTCTTCTCTTGAATGAGTGTGCATTCTCATTCCCACCCCAAACACACTAGCTGTAATCAACAGACCCTCTTTCTGTGTATTTAGTACTGATCTTGGGCATCACAGCATGCATACATAACTTTTCCAAATTCTAAAAATAATTGGACTATTATTCTCTTCAAATATGAAAACTTAAAATACATTAGTTTCATTTTTTTTACTTTTCTAGTTTTATGGAACTATATGTGTTACATTTTTTTAATTCCTAAGTACTTAATACTATTACTTAATACACTGTTCCTTGAAACTTGTCCAAATATTTAATATTTCCCAAGCCTTTATTTTTTATTTTTGAGCTTCTGTTTGTAGTTTACTTTCTTCTGCTTAAAGTGCGTTCTGTAACATTATTTTTCATAGAGTTCAATAGGGGTCAATGCTCTTCTTTGTCTGGAAATTATTTTATTTTACCTTCATTTGTAAAAGTAATTTTTGCTTTTTGGAAATTCCTACCTGATAGCTGTTTGCTTTGAGTATATTGGCAACCTTTCCTTGTGTTTTCACTTTTTATTGCTCATAAGTCTATTCTCATTTCTTTGAGAATGACTTGGAAGAGTTCTTCTTTGCTTCTAATTTTCTGTAGTTTGTTAAGATATGTCTAAATATGGATTTCTTTTTATTTATCTTACTCAGGATCCCCTGCCTGCAAATTCAACTTATCTTTTACCAATTTTAAATATTCTCAACCACTTTAAAAGCTTATCTGTAGCCCTGTATAATTAAAATTATAAATACTAGAGAAATTTATAATTTTCTTTTAGGTAGAATATAGAGAAAGCATTCCTAAAGCATGCATTTTAAGAATTTTTCTATTCTGTTCCCCACACTGATTGCCTTTTATGTATTTTTTCTCTTTTTATTTCTCAATGATACATGCAGGAATTTTTTTTCTTTTTATCCTACAGTTCACTTCCTGCCTAACTACTCTATTATTTATGCCTAATACTCTTTCATTTTCTCCTCATTCCTAACTACTGTTAAGCATTCACTTTTTGGTATTAGCAATTTTAGTTTTTTTCCCAGCAGTTCTATTTATCTCTTTTAATTTGTTGGTTTACTTTTTAGGTTATCTATATTCTTCAGATACCTTTCTATTTTCTTTAAATCATTTACACATAATAATACTAATTGCTTTACAATTCATTTCTCCTGTTTCAATAACTAAGTTCTTTTCAAGCATATTCTTTTTGTCTGTTGTTTCTGCTGGTTATCCTTCATGCTGTCTAATTTTTTTGTATGCCTGGTTATCTTTGTGCTCATTATGCCTTAAAAAAATTCCTTTTAAGAGTAATTCATTGTTCTCAAATGAAGGTATTGTCTCCTAAGAGCATTTGTCATTGCTTCTGCCCAATGCCTGGGTAAATTAACAGTACGAAGACGACTGTAACTAAAATTAATAATTTGCATTTTTATGTAAGACCCAGCTGATTCAAACTTGGGCTTCAGTGCCTTGAAACGTTTGGTCCACTGCTAATTCACCATCATAATGAGAGTGGAGATTTTCAATTTCCCAGTTAATTGTGGAGGGTTCTTGTGTTAGTTTCCCAGCCTTGGGCAGGCCTGATTTTACTCCCTATCCCCAAATCTCATAAAGCCATCAAAACAAAAGTTCAGATTTGTCAGTCTCAGCAAATCATCTCAGGATACAAGTGGCTTACCTATTCATGCTACTTGTCTCCTGAGTTGCTGTCCTCTTGAATGTAGGTATAAAACTTTCTCAGCTATTTAATACATTTAAGAATCCATATATTACACATATGATATGTAAGTATGTAAATATAGAATATACAGAGAAAATGTATTATTAATATGAATTATCTGGAAGCTGTTTTTAGGGAAATGGTTGGTCTAAGCAACCTAGCCTGGCATTACTGGAAATAAAATATATCCAAAAAAGTCTAAAAAAGGAGAAAAAAGCAGGATTCAAAATCCTGGCCTTTTGGACAAATTGTCAAACATTTCTTTGCTTTATTTCCTTAAAAGTTTGTTGTAAAGACTAGCTGAAGAAAGTTATGTTCCGTACATGGCACAATGCCTGGCATAGAATAGATGTCTTTCCCTTTTTATTATTACATAAAATAATTAACTTTGAATGCTTTGTGATGGACAAAATAGGCATATGTTGGAGGAGAGAAAATGTGGAGAGGAAAGAAGATAATTTGGGTTGAGATAACTGCATGAAAAGCAAAGATAATAAGGAAATGAGGTTGCTTAAAACAGATATTTTATTTCTATGCAATGGAATAATTATGGGATTGTCTGTAATACTTAAATAGATGGTCATTTTGCTTTCTTTTGTCTACTTGTATAATTGGTTTCTATCTTTTATCACCATGTTCAATGTCATCTCAGTCAAAATTCTCATTAAGTGAACAAATGAATGAAATCCTTTATCTATTGCTCTTTTGTGGAAAAAGTATTTCAATGCCTTGGAAAATGTAAGTGTAGATAAACATACTCTTCACTATATGTTTATCCTCAGATTTATACCTTAGGCTTCTAGGCCCTGTTGCCAGTTATAAAAGAAAGTAAGTCCCCGGCTGGGGCAGGATTCAAGTAACCAAACATGGTCTAAAACTTCCTTTCCCCACCCTCAGGCAGATTTGCATTCAG
>NC_137789.1:76258120-76318120 GCF_963383645.1 Muscardinus avellanarius
CAGGCCATGCAGTGTTGGTGTGAGATGTCAGAGAGACATAAATTTTTTTTCAGAGATTTCTAGTGAAAGATATGGAAGCCACCTTTTCCACTCCTATTAGTCCTGAGGAACAGCTCGTTTACTCTGTCCTTATCTCCAGAGCAGGGCACAGGATCAGGTTATGGCTGTCATTTTTCAAGTGGCAACTAGGGAGGAAACAAGATTTGGACACATGGCAGTAATACAAACAACTAACATTTGGATAGCCTTTAAACCTTGCAAAGGGCTTTTCTATTAGTCCAGTGAATCAACATAGTCATTCTGGAAGCTAGGTATTGTATTATCACATTTTACAATGAGAGAAATTGAGTTCAGGAATGATATAATGAATAGCCTACATTTACACCACAAGTAAATGGCTGAGCCTAATACTCAACCCCAGGGCTTCTGACTCCAGAAACCATGTTCTCAGCATTTACCTTTTACCTATATATACCTAAGCCTCCAAGTAGATTCAATACAACCTACCTGGAAAGCACCTGCACAATAAGAATAAAGAGCCTAAAAAGTATCTCTGTGCTTTGTTCTAATATGCAGATATCCTAGTAATTGATTCAAAAAAATCATAAGTATACATAATTTTTTTTTGCGGTACTGAGGATGGAACCCAGGGGCCTTCCACCTCTAAGCTACACTCCAGCCCTGTTTTTTAATTCTTTATTTTGAAACAGGGTCTCACTGAGTTGCAAAGGACCTCACTAAGTAGCTGTTTCGGCCTCCCAAATGCTGGGATTACAAGTGTGTGCCACCACACCTGGGCATAAAATTTATTTATGGAAAATTTTAGTAGAATGTGAGAATGTGATGTAGCTACCAGCTAGCTAATGTTTAACAATAAGTGGTAATGTAAAAATATTAGGCTGTATTCATAAGATATGATAGCATGTAGCCATTAAGACTAAATTCTCAAATAATAGCTAAGTATAATTGTTCTAAAACATTAAACGGCAATAAAAACAGATTAGAAACCTATGTAAAATTTCCTTTTTCCTGGAAAATTACATGTCTAGAAAAAAGATTGACTGTATTATACCCATATACACATAAAGACTTACACACATAAATTCATGAAAAGATGGTAAATCCTTTTGGTTATTCTATGAATTTTTCAAATTTTATATTAGGAGTGCAAATTAATTTTATCATCAATGAAAAACAATAAAATGATTTTTAAATGTTTGTCAAATAACCCCATCTTTCAAACTAATTCTTTACTCCTGAGAGGGTTTACTTAATCCAAGGACCTCTGGATATCTTGCGTCCTTGGCTTGGCTTGGCAAGAAAAGCCACTGCCTCTCCTCTTGGGCCCAGGTCGCCCTCCAGGCAGCCTGTGTTCCATGACTTGCTGGTTTGGTGGCAAGTCTGCAGAGTACTGGGTGAGACAAGGAGAGAATGGAACCCAGGGGTATTCTACCTCTGAGCTATACTGCCTCTGAACCTGTGATCCTCCTGTCTCAGCCTCCCAAGTACTGGGATTATGAGCATGAGCCACTATACTTGTATGCCTGGCTAGAAAATGTATTTTCTTCAGTCAGCTCTCTCTCCTTCTGACCTTCAGGTTTTTCCCTTGTGGCAACTGATCTCCAGCAGAGATTCTGCCCAGTGATCCACAGTCTGCCGAGGCATCTGCTCCGTCTCCCCTCTCAGTCTTGCACAACACACACACACACACACACACACACACACACACACACACACACTCAAAGTTGCTTCTGAGCCTGTTCAGCTGACCTGTTGCACCTCAGCTGCAGGGGCATATTGCAGTGTGTGAGGCCGCCTCTTCATCACACATCTCTTCCCTCATCCCAGGGATAAAACCCCTCAGTCAGGTGGGTGACCATGGGAAGGAGCACCTCGGCACAAATCCTTCTCTCTCTCCTTGACCTCCACCTTCTCCACCCAGGCCTCCCCTTCCAGCCCGTAGGTCAGGTACCCTAACAACCCCTCTCATCTGAGATTGTACCCCTGATCCTTCTTCTGTCCTGAAAATTCAGGTTCTGGCTGGGTGCAATATTTCTGTCACTGTGTCCCAAGAGCACAAGATGGACTCTGACATTATTAGTGCCTCACTCTAGTTCAGTCTCCCCATCTATGAACTGTAGCTGATTGGCTCAAAAGTTGCCTATGAGCCGGGTGTGGTGGCGCACGCTTGTAATCACTGCATTTGGGAGGCTGAGACAGGAGGATCACAGTTCTTGGACAGCCTCAGCTACTTAGTGAGGCCCTCAGCAACTTAGTGAGACCCTGTTTCAAAATAAAGAATAAAAAATAGGGCAGGGGTTGTAGCTCAGAGGCTGAATGTCCCTGAGTTCCATCCCCAGACCTGCAAAAACAAACAAACAAACAAACAAACAAACAAACAGAAGTTGCTGTGAAGTTAGCACTCTTCCCCCAAACGGACATTAATATTTCCAAAACAACAGAGCATATCTTCTAGGAGGAAAACACATTTCCATTAACAGATCATTTATTATACCTTAAGGTTGCTGTGCTAAAAGTCAACTGGTTTTGTCCTGAGCTTTTCATATACATCAAAAATGATTATAGCTCCAAACAGCTTCTACTTACTCATTTGGGATGGAAGAAATATTAGGTCCAATTGGGTTTGCTCAAATATTCAAAGAGCAGTCACAAATGCCAAGAGGAAGAAAACATCCACATAAAATATCCTCCTTATGAAGGTATTATTGTTCATAGGCTTCTTCCCTGAGGGCTGTAACTATAGCTTCTCTGTAAGAGCTACTGACCTTTACTTATCAGTTAGTACCTGCTGCATAACAAACAACCCCAAATGCGGCTGCATATAACACCTCCACTTACTCAGCTCACCACCTAGGATGTGAAGAGTCAATAAGGAAAATAAGCTATTCTGTCAAACAATACGTATCACAAAAAACCCAAGACAAATTTACATATCATTAATAGTCATTAAGAGCCAATGATTAAAAAAAATTAGGGAGTAAAAATGTAGTTAAATTTTTTATAGGATGCCAGACATTACAAATATCAGTGCTAGATATTTTTTATTTTCTCCTATCATTGAGTGTTGTTCTAGAATGAAATTAAGTTACATGAAGCTTATTTGATTATTTCAGATCTTGCTTTTATTTTTTGTCAGGTGGGACTGCAGCAGTGTTCATTCGCAGGCTAACTATCCTCATTACCCGTGTGCACTCCACCCAGTGCCCTTGGAATCTAGAGGCTTTCCAGCTGGGCTGACAGAAAGTGGCATGATTTTCAGTTGTGTACAAGTGCTAGAAACTTTTGCCACTTATCCTTTTAGATGGTTCTACCCCTAGACTCATACATAGGTTTCCTCAAATGAATGTGCTGATGCCACTCAGCTGAATACTTAGGGTTCAGATATCCAAAGTTGCCTCCCTACACGATTCTCCCCCTTCAGTACTCTGATCTCTGAACTCCTCCTCCTTAGTGTCACTTGGCACAGCCTGGGATCCCCTCCCCTCTTGGCCTGGAAACTCCCAAGGCAAAGAGCTGTAGCAAACAGAGGGCTCCACTTGCTTGCTTTTCTATCTTTTAGGGAACTTCATCCTTTGTTTTTTTTTTATGTCCAATGTTTTTATCTACTTGGGCTGCCATAGCAAAATACTACAGACTGGATAACTTCAAAGTCACAAATCTGTTTTCCCACCGTTCTGGAGGCTGGAGGTCCAGGATCTGAGATGGGGCTCTGCATCATTGGGTTCTGGTAAGTGTTCTGGTGTATCTGACTACAAATGGCTTCTTTTTCTCTGTGTTCTCATGTGACCTTACCTCTGAGCGTTCACACAGAGACATTTCTCTTTCCTCCTGTCCTAAAAATATCACCAAACCTATCAGAGGACCCCATCTTTAGGACCTTATTTTACCCTACCTACCTCCTACCCTACCTTTTATCCTAACTACCTCCGAATACAGTTACGTTGGGATTTAGAGTTTCAACATATGCATTGAGGGGGAAGAAGGAATCTGTTCAAAGCATTGTCTAGTAAACTGTTGCTTCATATTCTTTGTTCAGTTTCTAGTTGTTTCTGATGGAAATGTGAATCATGTCCCTGTGTTTTTTGGAAGTGAAAATCACAACCTCTTTTTAAAATGACAAGTTTTACAAACTCACTCCATAGTAGCTATACTTATATCAATTTACTAACAAAATACACAATGACAAAAAGCTACTGTTATCTCAGTATTCATTTTAAATAAATTTTCATTTTATTTATTTCCCTTGTATCTCCATTTGCATATATTTAAATAGTTACAACTGTATTTATGAGTCATTACTTATCCTGTTCACAAACAAAATTTAGTATAAATTGCAGACTATGGAATTTTTATATATGTTCTACCATTCAAATTATAGATGCCAAGAACTAAGGGCAAAAAAAATTACAGACTGATCTCTACAAATTTTGAAAGTAAAATTTTAAGGTAATGATTGAGCTGCACTAAAAAATAAAAGAGTGATTGAGTCTGAACAAATCATTTCAATCTAATCTCATTTTTTCAGTTACTGAATCGATATTCCAGAGGAATATTTAGATATAGTATCTTTGATTGCATTGAGTATATTTGTACTCTTTACATTATCTACATTTGTGTGTCTGCATACAGAAATGTTAGCTATAAAATAACAGGAGAACAGCCAGGCGTGTTGGCACACACTTGTAATCCCCTCACTTGGGAGGTGGAGTCAGGAGGATCGCGCATGTTCGAAGCCAACCTCGCTGGTTTAAGAGACCCTGTTTCCAAATAAAAATATAAAAAGTAGGTCTGGGAGTGTATCCCGGAAGTAGAAGGGTTTCTAGGAACCCCAGTACAACCAAAAGTAAAAATAAAAATAACTAGAGAACAAACTGAAATATGTTCATCGGATTCCATTCTAGATAAAAACCCTAAATGCACATACCTGATCTGAGGCAGAATTTTCTCAGCTCACCACCAAACTTGTTTCCTCCTCTTTGTATCACACATCACAATTTATTTCCCAGCTTCCTTTGCAGTGTGCCCATGTGACTGAGTTTTAGCCAGTGGAATGTGACCGGAAGTGATTTGTATCACTTGGAGGCTGGGAGTAAAGAAACGTATCCTGGAAAATCCTCCATGCTTTTAATTACTTCATCAGCTGGGAAGGAGCATGGCCACCATAGAAGGCCCACAGTGAAGACAGATGGTAAAGCTGCAGAATGGAGATCCTAGGTCCCTGAGCCTCCCTTGAAGAAAACTGCTCTCTATTTAGGGTTACTATTTTTGTGTATTATATGAGAATGGAATAAATTTTTATTGTGCTGAGTCATGATATATTTTCATGATCAACTATGGTAGTAGTTGGGACATCCCTATGTAACAAAGCCTCAAGATTTAATGCTTTACCACTCACATTCTTATGGACTAAATCTTTTGTGTGTGTGTGGTACTGGGGTTCCTGGAAGCCCTTCTACCTCCGGGCTACACTCCCAGACCTATTTTTTTTATTTTTGGAAGCAGGGTCTCTTAAGCCAGCACGGCTGGCTTCGAACCTGCGCAATCCTCCTGTCTCCACCTCCCAAGTCCAGGGATCACAAGCGTGCGCCACCACACCCGGCCATGAACTAAATCTTATAACCTAATTGGATCAAATTAAAAATTTCATAATGGAACGGCAATCATTCAAAACACAAACAACAACAAATGCTGGTGAGGATGTGGAGAAGTGGGAACTCTAAAACATTGTTGATGGGATTGCAAATTAGTATAGCCACTTTGGAAAACAGTATGGAGAATCCTCAGAAGAATGGGAACAAATCTACCATTTGATCCAGCAATACCACTACTGGGTATCTACCCAAAAAAAGTAAACCAAACTACCAAACTAATGCATGTGTATCTATGTTCACAGCTGCATAATTCACCATAGCCAAACTATGGAACCAGCTAAGATTTCCATCAACAGATGATGGATTACAAAACTGTGGGATATGTACACAATGGAATTTTACTCAGCCATTATAAAAAACTCAATTACATCATTTTCAGGGAAATGGATGGAATGGGAGGGCATTATGCTAAGCAAGATTAGTCAGTCACAAAAAAATAAGAAATTGAATGCTTTCCCTAATATGTGAAAGCTAAGGAGAAATGGGTCATAGGAGGAAGTCTAGATGAAAAAGGAAATCCTATAGAGGAGCAAACAAGACAGCCTAAATGAGGGGATGGAAGGGGGGAAGAAGGAAATTCTCTAAAAACACACAATGTACTTAAACATATCGAAATCAACCACTAAGCCAAGCATGGGAAGGAGGAATGAGGAGGGAATGGGGTGGGAACTGGGTAGGGGCTAAATGGGTGATGTGCACATGTTATGTCCACACAAGTTTTGCTTACCCCAATATGATGTATGAATATAATGCACCAATAAAAAAATTAAAAAGAAAAAGTGCAATAAATAAATAAATAAAATTTCATAATAAACATCGCTAATTTTTATATTATTCTTATTATTTTATGATTTCTCTACTCTTAAAGTAGTGTATTTTTGTTATGAATTTTTAAAAATTTGCTGCTCTTCAAAGAGAAAGAAAAGTCAGAACAAGTAGAAGAAATCTTTTGTCATAAAACACTCAAAGACAAGGTTAACTCCAAAGTCAAAGATCCAAAATCAAAGGTATCTCAAAGTCACTTAAAAACTTAATTTATTCAAAATTGAATTCAGAATCTTTCTCCAAAGTAAGGTCATCTTCCAATATTTCCTACTTCTCTGAATTACAGCACTATCCCTCCAGTGTCAAAAGCCAAACGTCTCTGAGTCCCCTCTTCAAACACTCTTTATTGTAATCTATAAAATACAGCACAAATATGCTTAGTTGATTAAATCTACCAATATACTGATATGTTATTGTGGTGAGTGAAATCCAATAATCCTGGCCCAAAATAGCTATGGATTGAAACGAGTTGTGGTACAGATGAGCACAAGACATTGTGTGAATTAGGCTTTTTATTTTTTGAATATTCATTTTTCTATTGTCTACATTCTTCCTGATTGAAATCTAACTCAAGTCCAGTTCCAAATCTCTCTTGCATAGAATGTTACCTGACTCCATGGACAGCAACCTGGCTGTAGCTCAAGTAATTTCTCCTTTTCTAACATATGTCTTATTTCTACCATTCATGTAATGCTTATTCTCAGCCATACACACTATTATTTATCTTTTGTCATTTTTAATGTTGATATGCTTAATTATTCTAGCTATATTAAAAAGGGATAGCTCTGAAGGAATAAGGACTGTGGCACTGATCCTTTTATGCATTCAGAGTCTAGCAGAGTGCCTGCTTCCTACCATACTTACTAAAAAGAAGAAAGAATAGCTCTCTGCAGACTTAAGTCTTCTATGATCTGTGCCAAGGTATGCTATATGGGAAGTTGAGATGAACAAGGAGGCACTGGTAAGACCTCCCACATCCTTACGGAACAGAAGGCAATGGACCAGCTCCCCATAGTAATCTATTTACATTCCGCCCACTTTCTGGGACATGTCAAGACTAAGATTACAAAGATGATACTTCAGATACATCCAAAAGAGATGAATAACCCTCTCTATGTTTATTCATTATTTTCTGGAAGGAAAAAAAGAAAAAGGAAGAAATAAGAAATCCTTTTAAATTGGCTCTCCTCCAACATACTTCTTACACTGATTAATTTCTCTCCGGGACTGACCTGCTGATCTCTTCAGCACTTAAATTCACCATTTATTTCAATATAATTCATTAACTTGATTTTTATATTGACCACAGGCCCTGTTTTTCAAATTTCCTGCTGATCAGCTCAATATGATTGTGTTTTGTACTGAAATGAAGCCATGACATTGAAAACTAATGAAATGGGACCAACAGGAAGCCATGAAACTTTCACCATGTGGTTAGATGGAGGCTTCTTTTTGTTTTGTTTTGTTTTGTTTTGGGGGGGGGTTAAATTTAATTTAAATTTTTGAGGTTCTGGGGATGGAACCCAGGGTCATTTGACCTCCAAGCTACACCCCCTGCCCTGTTTTTTATTCTTTATTTTGATACAGGGTCTAAGTTGCGGAGGTCCTCACTAAGTAGCTGAGGCTGTCCGTGAACCACAATCCTCTGGTCTCAGCCTCCCCAATACTGGGATTATAAGCATGTGCCACCACACCCGGCTTTTTTTTTTTTTTTTTTTTTTTTTTTAGTGTGTCGTAAAGGCTTCTTTTTAAAAAAGAAAAAAAAAAAATCGCCAGGCGTGGTGGCATACGCTTGTAATCCCCACGCTTGGGAGGCGGAAACAGGAGGATCACGCAGGTTCAAAGCCAGCCTCACTAGTTTAAGAGACCCTGTTTCCAAATAAAAATATAAAAATAGGTCTGGGAGTGTAGCCCGGACGTAGAAGGGCTTCCAGGAACCCCAGTACCACAAGAAAGAAAGAAAGAAAGAAAGAAAGAAAGAAAGAAAGAAAGAAAGAAAGAAAGAAAGAAAGAAAGAAAGAAAGAATCCAATATTTAGCCAGGCAGGGTGGCACACACCTGTCTCTAATCCCAGAATTTGAGAAACTGAGATAGGAGGATCACAGGCTTGAGGTCAGCCACAGCTACATAGCCAGGCCATAAGAAACTTAGCAAAACCCTTTTTCAAACTGAAAAATAAAATAGGGCTGAGGTATAGCTCAGAGGTAGAATGCTCAAGAAGTTATACTTAAAAATAAATTGAGATTCTGACCATTTCAGTTTCTTCTCTTCCTTTTCAACAATTGGTATTTCCATTGATCCACATGTCACTCTAAATGGCAAGTTGAAATGTGACCTTGTATATATATTTATCTCTTCAGAAATAACTCTGTTCTTTTTTGTGTGTGAAACTTATTTATATTTTTAATTTTTATTGGTGCATTGTAGTCATATATCTTAATGGAGTACAAGATGGTAGAGGCATACATGCACACATCACTCATTTAGCCCTTCCCCAATTCCCACCCCATTCTCTCTCTCTCTCCCTCCTTCTCATGTTTGGCTTAGTGGTTGATTTTGATATGTTTGTAAATGTACATCATGTACATTAGGGAATTTCCCTCTTCCCCACTCCCATCTCCTCAGTAAGGTCACCTTATTTGCCCATCTATGGTTTCTCCTTTTTCTTCTAGGGTTCCTTCTAAGACTCTTTTTCTCTCTACCTTCTGCATGTTAGGGAGAGATTCCAATTTCTTACTTTTTGTGGCAGACTAATTTCACTTAACAAAATGTTGTCCAGTTTTATAGTGCATTCATCTGTTGATGGACATCTTGGCTGGTTCCATCGTTTGGCAATTGTGAACTGTGCAGCTATGAATATAGATAGGCATGCATTAGTTTGGTACTTTGGTTTCCATTTCTGTTGGGTAGATATCCAGAAATGGTATTGCTGGATCATATGGTAGGTACATTCCCATTCTTTTGAGGATCCTCCATTCTATTATCCTAGTGGTTGCACTAATTTGCAATCCCACCAACAATGTATTAGAGTTTCCACTTCTCAACATTCTTGCCAGCATTGTTGTTTTTTGTGATTTGAATGATTCCCATTCTAATTGGAGTTAAGTGAAATCTCGGGGTAGTTTTTATTTGCATCTCTCTGATTGCTAATGATGTTAAGCATTTTTCATACATTTATAGGCCATTTGAATTTCTTTTATTGTGAAGTGCCTATTTAATTCACTTGCCCATTTTTATTATGTTATTTGTTTTCTTAGTGCTAAGTTTCTTGAGTTCTCTGTATAGTCTAGATATCAGTTCCCTATTGGAGGAATAATTGGCAAGATTTCTTCCCATTCTGTTGGCTCTCCATTGAGGTTCTTGATAGTTTCCTTTGCTGTGCAGAGGCTCTTCAGTTTAACGCAATCCCACATATTGATCCACCCTTTAGTTTGTTGTGTCTTTGGCTCTTGTTGAGAAAGTTTATCTGTGCCTATGTGTTGCAGTGTTGGACCTATGCCCTCTTCAAGGAGCCTCAAGGTCTCTGGTCTAATTTCCAAGTCTTTAATCCATCTTGAATTGACTCTTGTACAGAGTGAGAAAGTGGGGTCTATTTTCATTTTTCTGCATGTGGTTAACCAGTTTTGCCAACACCGTTTGCTGAAGAAGTTCTCTTTTTTCCAGTGTATGTTTTTGGCCCTTTTGTCAAAAATCAATTGGCCATAGTGTGTTGATTTATTTGAGTCTTCTATTCTGCTCCATTGGTCTATGTGTCTATTCTTGTGCCAGTACCATGCTGTTTTTATAACTATGGCTTTGTAGTATAGTTCGAAGTCATATTATCAACTCCTGCATAGTTTTTGTTGCTGAAAAGTACTTTGGCTATTCTGGGTTTTTTGTTGTACCAAATGAATTTAAGAACTGATTTTTCAATGTCTGTAAGAAATAACATTGGTAATTTAATAGGTATTGTGTTAAATATGTAGATAATTTTGAGAAGAAAGGTCATTTTTATTATAGAAATTACTCTTTTTTAATTTTTTATTGGTGCACTGTATTCATATCATAATGGGATAAAAAAAAAACTTGTGTAGACATACACACACACATCGCCCAGTTAGCCCCTACCCAATCCCCACCCAATTCCCTCCCCATCCCTCCTTCCCATGCTTGACTTAGTGGTTAACATCTAATATTATAGCAATTTATCCAAAATAAACAATAATGATCTCACATAAAAGATTCATTTGTCTGATATCAAGCTTTTGATCACTTAGAGATAACATTTCAATATTTCTTTTTGCTTTCTTTCTTACCAGAGGATATTTTTTCTTTTTTTAAGGTGAAACTACCATACATTTATTTATTTAGTTCTCAGAAAAAAAATCTATCCTGACATGAAATATGAACTCTAAATACCCAAAAACAATCTCGAAAAAGAACAAAGCTAGAAGATGTACTTTTCTGATTTCAAACCTTATAGAACTACAATAATTGAAACAGTGTAGTACTGCTATAAAGGCAGATATATAAGCCAGTGGAGTAAAATAAAAAGCCTAGAAATAAATTCTTCCATACATAGTCAAGTTATTTTTGACAAAGTTTCCAAGAACATTTGGTGAAGGAAATAATAATCTTTTCACTAAATCTTGTTGAAAAATAATAATTACATGAAAAAGAATAAAATTGGACCCTTACCTAACACCATATACAAATATTAACTCAAAATACATAAAAGACCTAAATGTAAATCTTAAGACTATAAACTTTTAGAAGAAAACCTGGGTCATAACACTTCACAACATTGAAATTGGCAGTGTTTTATTAAATATGATTTCAAAGGCACAGACAACAAAAGAATAAACAAACTTCTTAAAAAACAAAAAAACTATTGTACATCCAAAGACAATGTAAACAGAGGTAAAAGTTACTGATAGAATGGGGTAAAATATTTCCAAATGTTATATCTGAAGGTATATTAATATTCCAAATAGAAATCCTAAAAATTAGCAACAATTAAAACAAACAATATATTTTAGTCTTTTACCTAGGAATAGGTAAAAGACTAATAATTAATCTTCAAAGATAACCAATCTTAGTTGTCTGCTGGATGGAAAATCTTGTTTCTCTGGTTCTGGAGTGTATTACCTATTTATTCTTTGTAGTTAATCTCTTTGAGTATTTACTCTAGTGCTGGTTTTGATGACATATATTCCTTCACTTTCTGTTTGTCATGGAAGCTTCTTATTTCCCCATCTAATTTGATAGATAGTTTTGCTGGGTAGGAAATTTTTGGCTAGAAGTTGTTTTCTTTCAGAGTTTGAAATATGTTACTACATGCCCTTCTGGCTTTTATGACTTGGTTTGGGAAGTCTGGAGTGATTCTAATTGGTTTGCCTCTGAATGTCATGTGGCCTTTTGTTTTTGTTGCTTTTAAGATACTCTCCTTGGCTTCTACATTGGTCATTTTGACAATTATATGGTGTGGGGAACCTTTTCTCTGATCCTGTCTAAAGGGAGTTCTGTAAGTTTCCTGGACCTGTGTATCGACCTCTTGCTCTATGTTTGGAAATTTTTCTACTATTATTCTTTGAAGAGATTATTGATCCCTTTGGTTTCACCTTCTTTCTCCTCCTCTATTCTGATTATTCTTAGGTTAGCTCTCTTAAAGTTAGCCCATATTTCTTCAATGTCAGATTCCTACTGTCTGACTTTTTTTCTAATTTATAAATTATGCGTTCATTTCTGGAGTGATCATCTTCTAGGAGCAAGATTCTATTCTCTATGTGGTCTAATTGATTGTTTATACTTTGAATTGAGGCCTTTACCTCAATTATTGCATCCTTTATGTCTTTTAGACTCTCTCTAAATTCTTTTCGAAGGTCCTATATTATTTCTACAGTTATATTCCTGATTTGATCTTCTGGAAATCTCTGAATTTCTGTGTTAACAGGTTCTGATAATATGGGGTTGTGGGCATTCATTACTCTATTGTTGTTCCTCTTTCCCATGATTTCAGAATTTTGTGCCTTCCCTGGGTCACTACAACTTCACTTAGGGTGCTCTGTATCTTGAGTCTGTGGTAATATCAGCCGCCACTACTCCTTTACTGGGTTGTATCACAAAGTCTCAGACCCAGGGAGTTAATCGAGGCTCCACAAGACAGTGGGGGTGCCAGGCTGGGCGTTTTCCCACGGGGAGCTGGTGGTATCTCTGCCACCGCTACTCCTTCACTGGGTTGGACTGCAAAATCTCAGACCCAAGGAGATTATCAAAGCTGAGCAAGTCCCTGGGAGTGCAGTACAGGGGTTTCTCCTTTAGGGGCCACAATTTCACTCAAGGTTATTGTGCGCATTGTTTAGGAGCTGTCACAGGGCGAGGTGAACTCTCTGTCGCTGCTGGCTATATGGTGCTGCTGCCATGCCCTCGGCCATGAGGCTAGAGTATTTCTTTTCTGGTTTTGAGCTCCATTCTGAGACCCAGGAAGGCGTGATGAGCTTGGCCACTGGGAGTTTCAGGCATTCTTTGCGCTGAAAGAACTGCTGAATTACACCTGAATGATCCGCAGCTGCTCACTGCAGCTCCTTGTTTACCTTTCCTCTCTGGAGCCTGGTGCTGTGAGGGAAGATGGTGCTGCGTGGCTCCGCTGCCTCATTGCGGGCTTGATTTCTTTTCTGGTCTCTGGTTGTTCTTCTAGTCTTTTTTCTCTGTCCCTTGTGATTACATTTTTTATTTCTCTGTTGCTAGTGGTTTCTGGCTATGAAAAGCGCTGATTTTGTGGCAATAGAGATCGCATTTTAGCAGGACTCATAAATGCTGCTTTTCTCGGTCGCCATCTTCCTGGAAGTCTGGTAGAAATTACTCTTGAAGAAAAAAAATCATTACTTACACTGTTGGAAGCTGCCCCATTTATAAAATTGTTTCAGATTTTTTTTTTTTTTTTTTTTTTTGCAGTACTAGGGATGGAACCCAGGAGCATTGTACAACCGAGCTACACCTCCAGCCCTATTTTTTTTTTTAGTCGTTTTAGTTTTTGAAACAGGATCTCACTGAGATGTGAAGGGCCTCACTAAGTAGTTGAGGCTATCCATGAACCACAATCCTCCAGTCTTCACCTCCTGAATGCTGAGATTATAAGCATGTGCCACCATGCCTGGCTGTTTCAGATACTTTTAATAATGGCAGTTAGTTTTGGAGTACTTGCTGTTACCAAATACTTTACTAAGATGATGTCATGAGGTTCTCACACCAGTTCTTAGGCAGGCTCTATTACACTCCTTTTGCCAGTGAGGATGCCAAGGCTGAGAGGATGCTCAGAACACCCACCAGCATTCTATAAATGTGGGGGTCAAGGGTCAGTCCGATTAAAAGGCCAAGTTCTAAAGGGCCACATTGCTTCAAACATGGCACTATGTAAGGAGCTTGTTAGTGGCTTGTCATGCGTGCTAGTTGTAATTGTCATTGAGGGTTATCATAGTTATTGGCTCAGGATGACAGTGTTGAGTATCTAAATATAGAGCCTTTTACACACAGTAAATGGACCAATAATATTAAGGAGAGACAGAGACAGTGTGAAGGAGAGAGAATGAGAGTGAAGAGACAGACATACACAGACAGGCACTGTCTGATATTATTGGAAGAGAAATAGTTTCAAATTCTCACAGACTTAATTTCAAGTCCTAGCCCCCTCATAGCAGCTGTGTAATGCCAAATAAATGCAATCACCTGTCTCATCTGTGAAATAATGTGAATAATAGTAGCTCCTTTGGGTGGATAATGATTTGCTCATTACTTTGATTGTGGTTTGACTACACAGGTACACGACATGTCAAAATTGCAAATGTATTTTTTAAATGTGTGTGGTTTATTTTGTGTTAATTATACTTCAATAAAGCTATTGAAATAATAATAGCCCCACATCATTAGAAACAATGAGAAGCAGAAGTCATATATACTTAGATGTCCATATAGGAGATGCTCAAAATAAACATAGAGCTTGCTATTATTGGAGGATACAAGTATCTCCAACCAAATTATTTCTTTCTCCCTTTTCTTGTTTTTTCATTGGAAATTAGTTGTAACTATAAAAACACATTTTCTTCAGTTTTTCCAGCTTTATTGAGGTATATTTGACAAATAAAAAGTATACATACATAAGGTATACACTGATGTTTTGCTATACATATGCAAATATGAAATCCTTACCACAATCAAGTTAGTTAACATCTATCGGTTCACATATTGTCTTTGTGTGTATGCAGATAGTGAGAACATTCAAAGTCTATTCTCTGTGAATTTCACTTATACAGTACAGTATTATTAACTATGATCACCCTGCCATGCATTATATCTTCAGAACTTACCCATATTTTTTATCTTTTTTTTAAGTTTTTCCCATCTTGAAAACTGAAATTTTGTGCTCTCTTCAACCAGCATCTGCCCCTACTCCCCTCCCTTCACCCAGGATCTGGCAACCAGCATTCTACTCTCTGCTTCTTTGAGTTACTAATTTTTTCAAATTCTACATGAGTGAGGTCATACGGTATTTGTCTATGGGTACCTGGTTTATTTCACTTGGCATAAAATCCTCAAGGATCATCCATTTATCGAAAAATGACATAATTTCCTTCTCTTTTAAGGCTCAACAGTGTTCCGTATAACACATCATATTTTCTTAACTCATTTTACTCATTTGTTGCTCTAGCCCAAGTAGATAATGCCACAACGAGCGTGAGAGAGCAGGTATCTCAAGATACTGACTTCATAGCCTCTGTGATTGTCAGATCACACGATAGTTCTACTTTTCATGTTTTGAGGAATCTTCATACTGTGTTCAAAAATAGGAGTAACAATTTACATTTCCACAAATAATATACTTTCCTACATATTCTCATCACTATTTGTTATAGTCTATGTTTTGATAAATATCCAGATCCCTGAAGCCCAAAGAACTACAAATAGATTAAGGGCAAAAACACATTTTAATTATTTATTTCCCTCTGCATGCTTGAGAAGTTTTCTGTCATTATTTCTTTAAGTAATTTTTCTATCCTCTCTCCTTTTTCTGCTTTTCCTGAGACTCCCATAATACATGTTTAATTTTATTTCTTTTTACTTTTTTAACATAGTTTGTTTTAATATTTTTGTTAAGTAGAATAAACAATTTTTCTACAGAATCTGTGGCAGTATGTTTCATAAATGTTTTTGCAAAATTATTTTTATATGTTATGGTTTCTCAAAAGAAGATCAATCAACATCATATTACATTTCAAAAAATGAATATACCCATGTGATCTCAGGAAACAACTTGTATGTATTACTAATTTAAAAATTTCTCAGACTTATAGAAATAGGAATATTTTCCCCAAAAAATAATTCAGTTTAATAGGCTTTTAATTAAGGGCTTTGTTAAAATCTTTATTTAAAAATTTTTATTGGTGCATTGTATTCATACATCATATTGGGATAAAAAACTTGTGTGGACATACATGTACACATATTTTGTACACATCGCCCATTTAGCCCCTACCCAATTTCCACCCCATTCCTTCCCCATCCCTCTTTCCCATGCTTGGCTTAGTGGTTGACATCGATTTTTTTTTTAATGTACATCATGTGATTTCAAGAATTTCCTTCTTCCCCCCTCCCATCCCCTCATTTAGGTTGTCTTGTTTGCTCCTCTATAGGATTTCCTTTTTCATCTAGACTTCCTCCTATGACCCATTTCTCTTTAGCTTTCACATATTAGGGAAAGCATCCAATTTCTTATTTTTTGTGACTGACAATCTCACTTAGCATAATGTCCTCCAGTTCCATCCATTTCCCTGAAAATGATGTAATTATGTTTTTTATGGCTGAGTAAAATTCCATTGTGTACATATCCCACAATTTTGTAATCCATCATCTGTTGATGGACATCTTAGCTGGTTCCATAGTTTGGCTATGGTGAATTGTGCAGCTATGAACATAGATACACATGCGTTAGTTTGGTAGTTTGGTTTATTTTCTTTTGCGTAGATACCCAGAAGTGGTATTGCTGGATCAAATGGTAAGTTTGTTCCCATTCTTCTGAGGATTCTCCGTACTATTTTCCAAAATGGTTGCACTAATTTGCAGTTCCACCAATATTTTAGAGTTCCCACTTTTCCGCACCCTCGCCAGTATTTGTTATTGTTTGTGTTTTGAATGATTGTCATTCTTGTTGGGGTTAGGTGAAATCTCAGGATAGTTTTGATTTGCATCTCTGATTGCCAGTGATGTTGAGCATTTTCTCATGCATTTATTGGCCATTTGAATTTCTTCTTTTGTGGTGTCTATTTAGTTTGCTTGCCCATTTTTTGATTGGACGATTTGTTTTTTTAGTGGTGAGTTTCTTGAGTTCTCTGTATATTCTAGATATCAGTCCTCTATCAAAGGTGTAGGTGGCAAAAATCTTCTCCCATTCTTTTGGCTCTCGATTGAGGTTCTTGACAGTTTCCTTTGCTGAACAGAAGCTCTTCAGTGTCATACAATCCCACATATTGATTCACCTTTCAGTTTATTGTGCCTTTGAGGTTTTGTTGAGAAAGTGTTTATGTGCCTATGTGTTGCAGTGTTGGACCTATGCCCTCTTCAAGGAGCCTCAAGGTCTCTGGTCTAATTTCCAAGTCTTTGATACATCTTGAATTGACTCTTGTACAGGGTGAGAAAGTGGGATTAATTTCCAATTTTCTGCATGTGGTTAACCAGTTTTGCGAACACCATTTGTTGATCGGGCTATCATATTTCCAGTATATTTTTTGGCCCCTTTGTCAAAAATCAATTGGCTGAAAGTATGTGGACTTGTTTCTAGGTCTTCTATTCTGCTCCATTGGTCTATGTATCTGTTTTTGTGCCAGTCCATGCTGTTTTTATTACAGTGGCTTTATAGTATAGTTTAAAGTCAAGTTTATTAATTTTATGATGTCCCATAAGTTTCATAAGATTTATGCTCTTTTTTCATTCTGCTCCTCTGACAGAGTAATTTCAAGTAATTTCAGAGCTACCAATTCTTCTGTTTGATCTTATCTGCTTCTGAAGCTCTCTATAAAAGTTTTCAGTACAGTTAATATATTCTTTAGCTCCAGAACTTCTGTTTGATTATTTCATATGGTTCCTATCTTTTTGTTGAACTTTTAATTTTGTTATGTATTTTTTTCCTATTTAGTTGATGATCTAGGTTTTCCTGTAGCACGGTGAACTTTTTTATTTGTCAGACAGTTCATAGATAACCATTTCTTTCAGGTTGATTAATTATTGTGTTCTTTTATTGACATCATGTCTCCCTGACTATTCTTGATCCTTATACCTGTGTCTGTGTATTTAAAGAAGTAAGCACTAGCCGGGCGTGGTGGCGCACGCTTGTAATCCCTGTGCTTGGGAGGTAGAGACAGGAGGATCGCGCAGGTTCGAAGCCAGCCACACGCGCTGGCTTAGGAGACCCTGTTTCCAAATAAAAATGTAAAAATAGGTCTGAGAGTGTAGCCCGGAGATAGAAGGGCTTCCAGGAACCCCAGTACCACCAAAAAAAAAAAAAAAGAAGTAGGCACTTATTCCCATCTTTATGAATCAGCTTCAGCAAAAAAAACTATTTGGCAGCCATCCTGACTGGTGATTCTGGGCAGGCTAGATGGTGAGGTGCATGAATGGACTTGTTGCTAGAGTCCTAGCACCTAGAGTCCTAGCCCAGTTCCTGGATCTGGGAGGACCAGCCTGTACCTGAGATTTGGGAGATTTGTATGACATGGAGGCAGGCCTGGAACATGAGTCTACAGGGGCTGGTCTCTGTTCAGGAAACTCCACGAGTCTGGGACTGCAGAAGCCATCCTGGTCCCAGCATGCAAGAGAACCGGTCTGGTACTGGGTCTGCAGTGAGGTGCAGTGCTCCCTTGCCTCCCCTTTCTTCATGCAGAAGGGATTGCTGTGTATGTTGCACTGTATAGACTCAGGGGAGGGGTGACATGAATAAAATGAATTTGTTCTTTCTACTATCCTCCATAAACCTTTTCTTATTTTGGGGTTCCTCCAGTGCCATAATCTTTTATCTGAATTACATAGCTCTGTAACAGTATTTTTGTGTGTGGATGGTTGTTCAAACTGACATTTCTGCCAGGAGATGAGTATTGGACGCTCCTATGCTGCTATCTTGTCCATGTCACTCTCAAAAATACTTTTTAATCCTATATATTAAAAGCTCCTTACAGCACAGGAATCAGGAAAGAACACTTTCTCCATGAAATTTTTCTTACTAACTGGTAGGCAAAAATAAACTCTCTAAGCCTTCCAAAGCTCGTTTCTTCTTCTATAAACTAGTGATAAGAGTAAGGCACAGTAGCACATGTTTATAATCCCAGTATTTGGGATGCTGAGACAGAAATATCACAGGTTCACGCCAGCCTCAGCCACTTAGCCAAGCCCTCAGTAACTTAGTGAGACCCTGTTTCTAAATAAATAAATAAGCTGGGCGTGGTGGCGCACGCTTGTAATCCCCGCACTTGGGAGGCAGAGACAGGAGGATCGCGCAGGTTCAAAGCCAGCCACGCACTCTGGCTTAGGAGACCCTGTTTCCAAATAAAAATGTAAAATTAGGTCTGGGAGTGTAGCCCGGAGGTAGAAGGGCTTCCAGGAACCCTAGTGCCACCAAATAAATAAATAAATAAATAAATAAATAAATAAATAAATAAATGGCTGGGATTATAGCTCAAAGATAGAATGCCTCTGGGTTCAATTCCCAGTACCAAGAAATAATAGATAAATAAATAAATACATACATACAAAATTGGGATAAGAACCTACTTCACAGTCTTTCTGAAAAAAACAAAATAAGATAACTGGTATCAGCATTTGTTTACCAACAAAGTTCATAGAGAAAATTCTACATCCTTCATGTTTCAGTGTAAAGAATTCATTAGTAGAACAGAAGAACAATATTTTTACCCTCATAGGGCTTTTATTCCATTGAAGAAACAAATTATTCTGACACTGACTAAAACAGTAGGGAAAATTTTAGTTACATTAAGTTCTGAAATTATGAAAATAAGGGAAGGATATCAGACTCAACTCTAAATACAAGAATGAGTGAGAATGTTAGCTAAGAAACAGGTCGGGGGCTGGTGGGTAGAAGGTACTAGGCGGCAACCAGAGGGCAGGAGGCTTCTTGTCATATCAGCTTAACAGACTTCTTGCTGAAGACAGACCTGAGTGGCAGGCATCAAGGGCCTTAGAAGGGGGTCCTTACTGAACTGACCTAGGAGGATCCTTGCTAAGACTGGACTCTGCAGGCCTAGCAGAAATGAAGCCTGAGGTTTAGGTCTTATACAAAAGAGGCCTCAGAGGAACCAAAATAAAGATTGGTTAAGGAAAACATCTTTTCGTTCCATCCTTTAAATATTCAGCAGAGTTTGACAAATATCTCTTGAAAAGCAAGTACCCATGATAAAAATTTATTATATTTTTCTTACTCATATCTGATTACTAATTCATCTGAGAGAAAAGGAAGCTGGGAAAGGTGTTCAGAGTAATTTATGATACAATCCAATATTGGGCAGAGATATGAGTAAGTCTACTCCCCTTTCTCCATCTCACCTGTGCCCCCGGGGTGTAACTGCAGGCTCTCTGGGCAGTTCTCCTTGGCCTAAAAGACTTATTTCTGCTTGGGTAGGAGGTGTCTTACTTCTTCTTGTTTACTAAATATAGATTCCTTCATATGGCAATGAATCATAATGGATACCACAAAAGTGAAAGGAGAAAGCATCCCTCACAAGTTAAGATTGATTTCAGTCATTTCTTAATGGCCTATTAACTAAGTACAGATGCTGATTTTGAAGACACTGCAATTAATTCCTACAATCAATATGTATTTAAAAGTTCAAGGTTAAAATCCAACTTAATCCAAGGAGGCATTCAGACAAGGCCCTCCCACGCTCATCTGAAGACCCAATCTGTCCTCAGCTCCTTCCCCCAGAAGCTCAGGCTAAAGTGTCACCCTCAGCCCCACTCACGGTGACAGCAAGAGCAAAGTTTTATACTCAGGAAGTGTCAGCCACTCCTGGTATCTGCCAGAACTAAGCCTAGGTGGAAGGGAGTATAAATAACTCTGAGGCCCTCCCACAGATTGTGGGGAAATGCACTGATCTCTAAGCCACTCTGAATTCCTTTCCTGGGCTTAGACAATGATGTGATGCGTTCTTGTCCCTGTGCCCTCTGGGCTTTGTTTAGGACACAGCTCACTTTCTGTAACACACATGACAAAGCCCCAAAGGAGTGTCACACCAGCCATTGTCTCTCCTGCTGGCAATAAATCGAAAGCATGAAGGCTTGATTTTCTCCAATTGATTTAGAACTATGCCTTGACTTAGGGCATTTTGTATTCTCAGCAAGTTCTTGGATTCTTGACAGATTATTTGAGTGTCTGGAAAAGAGCTGCCCCCATTGGAAGGACTAGATAGCTAAGGAGGCTGAGAAAATAAAGGTATTTTTCTCTGGTCCAAATGCAATTTGGTTAATGGAGATAAAAGGATAACATTTAAAAGCTGCTCGTTGGGAGGGAAGAACTAAATCTCTCCCTAACCCAGCAGTCTTTGCAAAGGTTTTCTTCTGACATAATCCACTTTTGCATCCTTATTGTGGTTTGGAACTGACCCCCGCCTCCAGAGTTCATATGTTCAGTAGTGCTGCAATGTTCAGAGGTGATATAATTGAATCATGAGGGCGCTAACCTCATTAGTAGATAAATCTATTTGCTGGATTAATCATTTAATGGATTTAGTAGGTGGTAACTGCAGGCAGATGAAGCATAGTTGGAGGAAGTAGGCCACTAGGAGGCATGGCCTTGGGACCTCTATCTATTCCTGGTCCATCTTCCTTCTTTCTCTGCTTTCAAGCTGCCATGAGCTGAGCAGCTCTCCTCTCCCTGCCACCATAATGATTCTGCATCGGAGCCAACCAACCATGGACTGAATCTCCATGATACTACGAGCCCCAAACAAACTTTTCTGCCTCTGAATTGTTCTTAGTTATTTTACTCAATGCAACAAAAAACTAACACAATCATTTATCAAAGTTATCTATTTGAGCATGCCTTTGCAGGTTGGCCTTAACTATGCCAGTCCCAGAACTAACTGGTTAAAGTAAGAAGTTTAAGATAGGCAAAGTAGGTTAAAGTAGATTTAAAAAAAAGCCTTCAGAACATGCATTCAAGTATTTACTTAGTATCTCGTAAACAAATTGTTCTTCTCTATAATGTGAGTTGAAATTGCAGCCATGCAGCACAAAGAAGTCTATTTGATTTCTAGCATATCATATGCACGTGTTGTAAAATATTTATTGTTATCATTATCCATTAAGGTTTAAATATAGTTTATTCCCTTGAAAGTTCAAGTGCTAGAAGCTTGGTCAAAGCTTGGCTTTGTTGAGGTGGAGAAACCTTTTAAAGGCGAGGTGTGGTAGAAGATAATTAGATTAATAAAGGCTCCATCCTCATGGATTAAAGCAGGTCTTGCAGAAAAAGATTCATTCCCATGAGAACAGGTTGCTATAAAATGAGGCTACCACACACCATGGTCCCTGTGCATGTAGCCATTTTCATTTCCAATGTGCTATGATGTAATCAGAGGACTCTCTTTTTTTTTTTTTTATTGGTGCACTGTATTCATACATCATAGTGGGATACAAACTTTTGTAGACATACATGCACACATCGCCCAGTCAGCCCCCACCCGATCCCCACCCCATTCTCTCCCCATCCCTCCCTCCCATGCTTGGCTTAGTGGTTGACATCTAGTATTATAGCAATTTATCCAAAATTAAAAATGATAATCTCACATAACAGTTTCATCTGTCTGATACCAAGCTTTTGATGACTTAAAGATAACATTGCAATATTTCTTTTTACTTTCTTTCTTACCAGAGAATATTTTTTTCTATTTTTTTAGGTGAAACTATCATATATTTATATATTTATTTTTCAGAAAAAACTCTATCCTAATATGGAATATGGACTCTAGATACCCAAAACGATCTTGAAAAAGAACAAAGCTAGAAGATATATATTTTCTTATTTCAAACCATATAAAGCTACAATAATTGAAACAGTGTACTACTATTCTAAAGGCAGATGTATAAACCATTGGAGTTAAATAAAAGCCTAGAGCTAAATTCTTCCCTATATTGTCAAGTTATTTTTGAAAAGGTTTCCACGAACATTTGGTGGTAGAAATAATAATATTTTAACTAAATATTGTTGAAACATAATAATTACATGGAAAAGAATAAAGTTGGACCCTTACCTAATCCCATATACAAATATTAACTCAAAATAGATAAAAGACCTAAATATAAATCTTAAGACTATAAACTTTTAGGAGAAAATATGGGTCATAAAACCTCACAACACTGAAATTGGCAGTGATTTCTTGGATATGATTTCAATGGCACAGGCAACAGAAGAGTATACAAACTCCCTAAAAAATAAAAAAAAATATTGTATATCCAAAGACAATGTAAACAGAGTTAACAGTTACTAATAGAATGGGATAAAATATTTCCAAATGCTATATCTGAAGGTATATTAATATTCCTACTAGAAATCCTAAAAATTAACAACAATAAAGGCAAACAATACATTTTAGAGATAGGTAAAAGACTAACATAAGTAATGAATCTCCACAGATAACCAATCTTAGTTGACTGTTGGATGGAAACTCTTGTTTCTCTGGTTCTGGTGTGTGTTACCTCTTTCTTCTTTGTAGTTAATCTCTTTGAGTATTTTCTCTAGTGCTGGTTTTGAAGACAAAAATTCCTTCAGTTTCTGTTTGTCATGGAAGCTTCTTATTTCTCCATCTAATTTGATAGAAAGTTTTGCTGGGTAGGAAATTTTTGGCTGGAAGTTGTTTTCTTTCAGAGTTTGGAATATGTTACTCCAAGCCCTTCTGGCTCTCATGACTTGGTTTGGGAAGTCTGGAGTGATTCTAATTGGCTTGCCTCTGAATGTCACTTGGCCCTTTGTTTTTGTTGCCTTTAAGATTCTCTGCTTGGCTTCCACATTGGTCATTTTGACAATTATGTGGCGTGGGGATCCTCTTCTCCGATCCTGTCTAAAGAGAGTTATATAAGTTTCCTGGACCTGTGTATCAACCTCTTGCTCTATGTTTGGAAAATTTTCTGCTATTACTTCCTTGAAGAGATTGTTGATCCCTTTGGTTTCACTTTCTTTTCCCTCCTCTATTCCAATTATTCTTAGGTTAGCTCTCTTAAAATGGGCCCATATTTCTTCAATATCAGATTCCTGCTGTCGGATATTTTTTCCTAGATTAGAAACTATGCGTTCATTTTTGAAATGATCAACTTCTAAGAGCAAGATTCTGTTCTCCATGTGGTCTAATCAGTTGTTTGTGCTTTGAATTGAGGCCTTTACTTCATTAATTGCATCCTTTATCTCTTTTTGGCTCTCTCTGAGTTCTTTTCGAAGCACCTCTATTATTTCTACAGTTATTTTCCTGATTTGATCTTCTAGAAATCTCTGATTTTCTGTTTTATCGGGTTCTGATGTTGTGGGGTTGTGGGCATTCATTGCTCCAGTATTATTCCTCTTTCCCATGATTTCGGATGTTTGTGCCTTCTCTGGGTTCTTCCCTTGGGTCACTATGACTTCACTTAAGGTGTTCTGGATCTCGAGTCAGTAGTATCTCAGACCCCACTACTCCTTTACTGGGTTGTATCACAGAGTCTCCAACCCAGAGAGTCGATAGAGGCTGCTTTAGACTGTGGGGGGTGCCAGGTTGCACGTTCTCCTATGGTGTGATATATCTGCCACCACCACTCCCCCACTGGGTCAAGTCCCAGGGAGTACAGTACTGGGATTTCTCCTCTGTGGCTCGCAATTTGACTCACTGTTTTTGAGTACGCAGATGTAGCTGTACTGTTCGGTGAATTCTCTGCTGCTGCTGCCGGTGGCAATATGGCGCCGCTGCCACGTCCTCGGCCATGAGACTGGTGTATTTCTTCTTGGTTTTGATTTCCACTCTGAACCCCTGTGGCGTGTGCTGAGCGCAGCCACTGGGAGCTTTAGATTTTACCTGCAGCGAGAAATCCCGCCTGGCTGTTCTGCAGCGGCTCACCTCGGCTTGCTGTAGCTGTCCGGTGAATTTGCCGCAGCCGCCTGCAGTATGGCGCTGCTGCCGCGTCCTCGGGCGTGAGGCCGGTTATCTCCTCTGTGGCTCTGAGCTTTGTTCTCAGACCGCTTTCTCTCTGGAGCCTGGTGATTTTTTTGTTTCTGGTGATGGTGTTTTCTGGCTATGAAAGGCGCTGATTTTGTGGTAATGGAGATTGGTTGTTAGCGGGGCTTAACCTCGGTCGCCATCTTCCCGGAAGTCCTCAGAGGACTCTCAACAGAACACTAGTGCCATACTGTGTGGACTCTTCAGCCGCCAGAATTATGAATCACATAAACCGGGCGTGGTGGCGCACGCTTGCAATCCCAGCACTTGGAATGCTGAGACAGGAGGATTGCACAGGTTCAAAGCCAGCCTCAGCTACTTAGTGAGGCTCTCAGCAACTTAGTGAGACCCTGTTTCCAAATAAAGTATAAAAATGGTCTGGGAGTATAATCCAGAGGTAGAAAAGCCCCTGGATTCCACCCCCAGTACCACAAAAAATCCTCTTTGCTGCATAAGTTATCTAGTCTCAAGTACTTTGTTATAGCAACACAAGACAGACTACGACATCATTTTTTCAGAATCCATTTAGATGAGCAAGTGATCTTTTTGTGATCTCCTGTCTTTTCTACTCTTCTCTCTGTCACAGAATTTTTGCTGTTCCTCCTTTTGATTGAGTCATGTTAGTAGTCTAGGCCATGTGTGCCCTCCATTACGTGCTGTTGTAACTTCTACAGAGAGCACTTGCAACACAGTTGAAGCTCTTTTTCACTACCAATGGTCATTTGGCAAATTCTTTTAGCTTTTACTTTCTTTTTTAAATTGTGGATTAATTTACACACAGCAGAATACTCTAAGTGCACTGCCTTGTCAGTCTTAACAAATGCATATCAAAACACAAAACAGTCTCAGAATCCTGCAAAGGTGTCTGTTCCTTCCCAGTACAATTCTCCAGAAGTCACCACTGACCTGATTTCCATCACTATGGCATACTTTTGCCTCATTTAGAATCTTATACAAATGGAATCATTCGAGTTGTAGGTTGGGGATAAATGAGGAATTCTTTTTACTCAGCATGTTTTTGAGATTCATCTATGGCCTTGCATACATCAATAGTTTTGTTTCTTTTCATTGCTGAATAATGTTTCAGTTTTAAAATTTACCACAGTTTATCCATTCCACTGTAGACATACAGGATGTGTTCAGTTTGGAGCACAGTGTATAAAGCTGCTATGAACACTCCTCACGTGTTGCTTTCATTCTTCTTGGTTACTTAGCTCCTAGGTTAAATGTGTGGTTAACTTTTAAGAATCTGCAAACCAGAGCATACCATTTTACACTCCCACGAGCAATGTAACAGAGTTCTAGTTGTCCACAATCTCCCATGTTGGCTGTGGGTGCCTGGTGATATGTAATCATGTTTCTTGAACACATTTCCTGAATGACGAGCGGGCTTTTTCATGAATCCATTTGTACATTGTCTTTTGAGAAATGTGCAAGTCTTTTGCCCACTTTATATTTCATTATTCTTTTATTATTGAGTAGCAGTTCTTTATATGCTAGATAAAAACTATGTCATATGTATGATTTATGAATTATTTCTCCCAGCCTGTAAATTTCCTATCAGTTATCTTGATACTATGTTTTAATGCATGGAAGTTTTTAATTTTGACAGCCTAACTTGCTAATGTTTGTTCTCTAATGGTTTGTGATTTTTGTGTCCTCTGTAGAAAATATTTATCTACCTCATAGTTGTGAAGATAGCCCTATCTACTCCAGTAGCATTATCATTTTGCCTTTTTATTTTAGGTCTTTGCCATCTTCAACTGATTTTTATGTGTGGTATGAGATAAAGGTCTGTTGTTTTTCCATATGGATATTCAGGTATCTCTCAGCCCAATTGGGGCTCTTGGTAAAATTATCTGCATATGTGTGAAGTTATCCTTACTTTTATTTGCTTTATGTACAAAAGAACTCCTCCTCACCAGAGGTCAGAGTGTGGAAGTTTGAAGGGAGGAAGGGCAGAGAGAAACCTGCTTTTCAGGACAGGTGGGCACCATGCTAAGTCCACTGTGGGCAGAGATGAGCAGGAGCATGTCTGCCAATGAGAAGGTGCCAGCCTCCAAGCTCAGCAGGGAAGGGGCAGTGCAGACCAGAGTGGCTCTTCCTGACACCCAATTTCCAGATTTTCAAGCTCTCTGAGAATTACCAGTCAAAAAGATATTGGTATTTATGAAGTGAGATGTCCCAGGTCACTGTATTCCTCCCCCAGTCAAAGAAAAATTGTCTGACCTGCTTCATCGAGCTCTGAGCACAGAGTTTTTTACTCTCATTTCTAGAAAATTGCTTAGAAACCTCATCAGTGCCAGGGCACTGAACAGAGATATTTGGAATTTCATTGCTGCCTTGAATCAGAAATAAGGAATAAGTAACTTTACCGATTTTTATTTCCCTATTTCTCCTTCTTAAATTATAAAGTAATTTTTTTTTAATTACAGGTAAGCTGACATGGTGGTGCACGCTTGTAATCCCAGTACTTAGGAGGCTGAGACTGGAGCATGGCAGGTTCAAGGACAGCCTCAGCAAGTGAGACTCTCATCAACATAGCAAGACCCTGTTTCCAAATAAAGATAAAATAGCCCTGGGGGTATAATTCAAGGTAGAATTCCCTGAGTTTAATCCCCAGTACCACCAAAAAAATATATTTTTTAGCTAGGTGTAGTAGTGCACGTCTATAATCTTTGTACTTAGGATTAGAAAGATTGTAGGTTCAAGGCCAGCCTCAGTGACTCAGTGAGATCATGTTTCAAATTTAAAAAAAAAAAAAATAGTACTGAAGGTATAGCTTAGAGGTAGAATGCCCCTGGTCACAATCCCTAGTACCAAATTTAAAAATATATATATTTTTAATCCACAGTGAATACTTTTTTTGAAATTTTTCTTTTCAGTTATTACTTTTAGTTATCAAAATCATAGTGTAGAGCTCTTATAAATGTATGTCGAGTGCTTGGTGATATTCAGAAAAAGAATTTAAAAACAAAGCAAAGCAAAAGACCTGTTTTTTTAATGTATCAATTTTTGAAAACTCTCTCAAAAGTCTAGTTCTAAAATAATGGACCTGTCTCTAATGGCATGAGACAAATTAATGTTTACAGAAGAGTTGACTTGTCATTCCGGAAGAGCTAGCAGGGACTTTATCCCCAAGCATGAGAGGGTTTCGTTGAGGGAGGCTAAGGTTTCTGGCTTTCACTTCAGGAGACAGGAAGGATTCGGTGGTAGTTGCATCTTCCATTGGGTTACTTCCTCAGGTCCTGTTTTTTCTAACAGTGCGGGAAATCCTGCTGTGGTGAAAGTCCTTGTAGATACTAGTAAACAATGAGGAGGAGACAGAGCCTACAAAACAAGGGGGACCAGAAGGATCAGGGCTCAAAAAGTCACTAGAAGAATTAGGACTCAAAAAGCAACTTGGGTGATGGGACCATGCCATCAACCGTGACCTTCCTGGCCAAATATTACTCTATTAAATCTAAAAGGAGCCAGGTGTGACCAGCCCAAGGAGTTTTCCAACTGTGGAGTTGAAGTCAGCACTAAGCTTGGTTTTACTCATGTACTGTGGGAAAGTTTCTAGCATAGTGAAAACTGTATAATGCTCTAAACTGGCATAAAAAGGGCAGTGGTCTCCACAAATGCATACGCATGAGGAGGAAGTTTCCAGACGGATTCAAACATGCTGTGTAGATAACTTTATGCTGTTTCTCACTTTCAGAAATGGCCCAGACATACTCCCTGGAGTGTAATGGTGCCCCATGTTGTGGGGTGCCAAAACTGTAATGGTGCCACTGGGTGCCAAAACTATAATGGAGCCCCCACTGGGTGCCAAAACTGTAACAGTGTGAGACGGGGCCACAGGTTCTTGTTCTTAGCTATTTTTAGAAAAGAATAGCCAGAACTATTGGCTGTAAGCTTAAGCAATTTTTATTATTACAAAGGCAGAAAGAAGGGACAGAAATTACAAAGCACTGCATTAGAGAGAGAAAATGCAGTGGAGTGCCTTGAAGGTAAGACACTGAGGTTTTGAATATAGAACAGTTTTTTATAAAGATTCATTATCCTCCATCTTGCCCAACCAATAGTCTTCTGACCCAACTAGGTTTGAGCCTGCCCATTAACCCTGTGCAAGCTCCTTTTTAAATGATTATGGGATTTCTTGCTCCACCAAAAGCCTTCTTGTTAGGACTGGATTGTGTTACTTGCTTAACAAAGTCAGGGGCCATGTGGTATCTGCTTCCTTCACAAAGACCTGTACCATCTTCCTGCATCATTGGGGAATGTTAGTCTATCTGCTAGAAGTTATTTATTATGTAAACCTGTCCTTTAAAATATGAAGGCCCTAGGTCCCAACCTCTCTGTGTACTTGCTAATTAATCACCTTTGGTGAGGGAACTCTGCATTATAACAAGCTGCCTGTGTGCCTGGCAGCAACCACCAGGCCCTGACTACTTTTTACATTTTGAAATTAATTTCCAATACATTAATACCAAAATTATTTTCCAATACAGGCACATGGATCATAACCTCACCCTTCACATGGCGGCTTCTCCCAAACCTTTATTTCCCTTCTGAAATCTTGGGAAGAAATAGCCAAGGAAATTGCTTCTCACTAACACATGCAGTTGTGTGTGTGTGTGTGTGTGTGTGTGTGTGTGTGTGTGTGTCTGTGCGTGTGTGTGTCTGTGTCTTTGTGTCTGTGTCTGTGTCTGTGTATGTGTTTGAACCAGGGGCATTCTACCTTTGAACCAGCCCATTTTTTTTTTTTTTTTTTTTTTTGGAACCAGGGTCTTGCTAAATTGCTGAGGCTGGCCTGGAATCTGTGATCCTCCTGTCTCAGCCTTCCAAGTACTGGAGTGAAAAGCACGCACCACCACTCCCAGATCACATGCATTCTTTAGCAGAGCAATCCTAGAGCCTTTTCTTTTCTTACTCTTAAAACAAAAAAAAGAAACAAAACAAAAAACTGGGGCTTGAAGCCAGTGGTACTCTACCTCTGAGCTATATACCCTCAGACCTTTTTATTTTTTATTTTGAAACAGGATCTCACTAAGTCGCAGAGGGTCTTGCTAAATTGCTTAAGCTGGCCTTGAACCTGCAATGTTCCTGTCTTAGCCTCCCAAGAACTGAAATTGTAGGTGTGAGCCACTATGCCACTCTCTCCACTATCTATCTTTCTTGGTGTAAGTTTAAATCTCTTGTTCATTGTTTGGGGACATTTGGTTTTCTATTATTGAATGTTGAGATTTTATATATTCTGGGTATAGATACTGTGCTATATAATTGGCCTACAAAAAGGATTAAAATCTAAAGCCACTGCACCCAGCTTCCTGTGTGTTTTCGGAATATATACTAACACACCCAATACCCACAAGATACAATCAGCCTTCATTTGTGTAGGTAGCTGGAGTTTGCTCAAATTTTTATTTATTTATTTATTTATTTATTTATTTTGAACAGACTTTTACTAGGTTGATGAGAGTCTCACTAGTTGCTGAGGCTGTCCTCCAACCTGCTATTCTCCTGTCTCAGCCTCCCACAACGCCCAGCTTTTATTTCTCATTTCTAACAACCTCTATGTGATCCCGCTAAGCTCAAAAGGCTGGAGCTCATAACTTCATCATTGTGTAAGACACCTGAACACACACACACACACACACACACACACACACACACACACACACACCTGCCAGGCGCCTTTAGTAGATTTAAGAACAATTAATTCACATTAGCAGGACTGGACAACACATGCTCTCTCTGGTTTTTACACTCTTTTTTCCTCCTCCAAAACAAGATTTCCAAAGAAATGGTGAATTATGATAGGTAAGATTTGCTCTTCACTATGCTAAGAACTTTATAGTTTTTAAATTCCTCACAGTTCTTAAGAAGCTACTTTAAGTCTCATAACCATTCTGTGAGGAGGTTTTATTATCTTGCAGATAAAGAGGCAGAGGCTCAGTGACAGCTTGTCCACAGCCACCTCGGAGCTAATCAATCCTAACTTGAACAAAAGACTACAAGACTTCAGTATTTGTTCCCAGCCACAATGCTGTCTCTTTTGAATTATTTCAATTTTTGTTTGTTTATTTTGTGGGTTTTGTTTTGTTTTGATCTGACCACATATTAAAACAATCGTCTTCTCTCCCCACCAAAATGACAGATTGCCTTTATAAACTTTGGCATCGACAATTTATAAGACAGGAATAATGTCACAGTTGTTTCTGATTTCTGAATTGGAACATTTTGCTGAGAAAAAAAATTTACCTCCATCAAGTTTGATTTTGTTGTTGAATAGAGCCACTTTTATTTTACCTTCATTCACAGTAGATAAAAATCAATTTCTACCTACCTAACAATGACATGTTCCTCCAGAAAAACAAAAACAAACCGAAATGAGAAGCATCTCAGGTTTCATGTTAATATCACCAACAGTGGAGAGTATCAAAGGAGAAGAAAGACCAAACTAGAAAAAAAGAAGCAGCGAAGGCAGGAGCGACCTGAGCCTCTTATAATTGCAGCTCTGGTTTTACCTTTTTGCTGTCTTCTCTTTGTGGGGAAAAAGAAAGTCATGTCTGATTTATAGATTTTTTTTTTTTTTTGCAGCTCCCTGGGTATTTACTCTTAAAAATGTAAGAATCTAGCTTTAAAAAAAATAGTTTTTGAAATGTCTGGAAAGATCTAGTTATTTCTCTGCATCTAACCCCAGCTAACTGTATTGATGCAATTTTGTATGAGAATGCCCCCAGGGCCAGTTTCGTGACTGCCAGGTGGCCTAAATTCATCCCTTCCCCCTACTATCTTGAGAGACTACCTGAATCAAAGGACAGTCACCATGATATTGCAGAGACAGATGGATGGATGGCGAACACTGCAGGCCTGGCTCAGAATTTCTAGGCAGCCCCGGCCCCTTCAGCTCTTCACAAAGCCTGAGGCCACGGTCACCTTCCCGGGGACTGACTCAGCCCTGAGTGTGGGCTGCAGACTCTGCTCCACCACTATGATGCAAACCCCTCTCCTTTTGCTTTTATTCGTATTATGGGAGGATTTTGTTTTCATTTCTACCTTGCCAGCTGCCGCAAAGGAAACAGCACTTTCTGGGTTTTGTTGGTTTTTTTTTTTTTTTTTTTTTTTCACACACTGTGACCCTGGAGAAATCTCTCACATGCAGCCACCATCTGGGAAAGCCGTTTCTTTCATCTAACTTGTAAACATTTTCAAAAAGCCTCGGAAGGCAGCCATTTGGCACAGCTTCGTGACTGCTTTCCTGCAAACATTGAGATTTCACATTTTAATTGCAGCTTCTGATTCCACATCAGAAGTCCACCGTTGAGCGTTTGCACTGGCTTCTCTAACCTGCAGATCCGTCCATTTCAAGTGCTTATTTGGGATGGGACAAATGCTGAATTTATTATTGCCCATTTTGAAAATCTGTTTACATGACGTGTGAAGAAAATAATTTGTTGGTTAGTACTATGTATTCTTAGCTTACTATTCACCATTTTTAGATATCTATAGTGCTGTGAATTAAATGTTCATATCTCCCTAAAGTTAATTTGTGGACACTTGAATCCCCAGTGTGATGGTATTTGGAGGTGCTATAGACTGAATGTTTGTGCACCGTCCAAAATTCAGATTGAAGCTTAAACCCATGTGCAGTCTTCTTAAAGAGCGGGCATTCAGGAGGTGGGTCCTGCCAAGGCTGGAGGGAACAGCTTGGCCCGTTTGCTCTCATGCTTTCTGGCATGTGAGGGTTCAGCAAGAAGATACCATAGTGGAGGCCTAGAACAGCCTTCAGCAGATCAATCTACCAGAACTTTGATCTTACATTTCTGACCCAAGAACTATGAGAAATAAATTTCTATTGTTTATAACTTACACATTCTCTGATGTTTTTTTATAGCAGCACAAATGGACTAAGACAGAAGGTAATTCCATTTAGATGAGCTCTATAAAGATGGTGCCATCAGGCTAGAATTAGGGCCATTAGATGACTAGATAGGATCCAGATCCCTTGCTCTCTGTCTCTGTCACAAGAAGACACAGCAAGAAAGCAGCTGCTTGCTTCATAGGGTTGCTTTAAAAATTAATAAGATAGTACAGTGAGGAATAGTCAGAGCCCAGGACCAGTAAATGTTCGCTCAACACTGGTCTCATCATCTGACCTTCTCCCGCTGTATTGGTCAGCTTTCCATCACTGTGAAAAAGTGCTGAGAAAACAAATTTAAAGACACAGTTCACTCTAGCTTATGGGTTTGGAGGTTTGGAACCACTTTGCTCTGGGCCTGTGGCAGCATGGTATGTCATGGCAGAAGTACCTGGAGGAGGAGGATGCTCACCTCCTGGTGGCTTGGAAGCAGAGAGAGAAGAGAAGGGCTACGCACACTCTAATAACCTAACTTCCTCCCAGGAGGCCTCACCTCCCAATAGCGCTGCTCACCAGTGGCCAAGCCTTTAACGCCTGGGCCTTTTCTATTTCAGGCCCAAACTGCAACACATTTTTCTGGTTTCTTGCATTGTCCTCTGAACAGCCACGCTGGCCTTGACACCTACCTTTCTGAGCCACCCAGGTGGCTAACTATTCTTTCAGAAGCTCAACTCCAGCCTCTTTATTGCCTTCCTATTAGCTAATGTGCATGCAAGAGTTAGTCTCTGTGTCAGCAGCAGACAGACAGTGCCACGGCCTGGATTCTTCTCTGTGCAAGTGATAGAAATCAAATCTGCACAACAGTGTCTGAGAATGTACTGACTTCTACAACGAAGAACTTGCATCCGGGCTTACCCAGGAATCCCATAATGTCACCTGCCCTCTCACACTCTTCTCTCACTTCTGCTTGCCTTTGGGGGTTGGCCTCCTTCTCTCCTGCCGTATTGCTTTTCACTCATGGCCAGGAAAGATAGCTTTTAGCAACCTCAGATTCTCAGCCTCCCAGCATAGTGACCTCCATAAAAAAAAAAAAAAAAAAAGGACTTGTCATTCAATGTCTACACATCAGCTTCAGGAAGGCCCCGATGGGCTCTGTCTGAGTCACTCCTTTGTGTAGCTCAGGGATGAGGGGAGGAGGTGAAACCACAGGGAAAGAAGGAGCAACCATGATAACCCACAGGGCAGATGTCACCTCTATAAACAGAATGCAGGCCTGAGTCAACCAAGGACCCTGGGCACAGCGGGGCACAGCCTGACTGTGTGTAAAGCAGCAGAGGAGGTCCTGCTGGTCTGGGACCGGCAGTGGGAACCCAGAGCAAGCTGCTAGCACTGCCCCAGTGGTGAGGGGGTGTGAGGAAATGGGGTAGAATTGAAGTTAAGCTTCCCACACACCCCATAGAAACTTATGGGGCATGAGACAAAGGAGATCAAGCTTGGAGAAGTGTGGAAAGGGATGCTAAGCTATCAAAAGAGGCTTGAACACCTGATCAGAGGACGTATGAGGCACCATGACCCCAATCCTCTGGGCTACTTTCCTGTGGCAAGTTCAGGCGCTCTCTCTCTCTCTCTCTCTCTCTCTCTCTCTCTCTCTCTCTCTCTTCCTCCCTCCCTCCCTCCCTCTCCCTCTCCCTCTCCCTCTCCCTCTCCCTCTCCCTCTCCCTCTCCTTCTCCCTCTCCCTCTCCCTCTCCCTCTCCCTCTCCTTTTCTCTCTCTCATGGGCAGGTATAGGCAGGAGCCAGGGGTGGGGACATTTACCAGCGATGTGTCTTTAGAGAGAACAAGAGGGCTATTTGGCTTTATCAGGTGCCTTTTATCTAGGATCAAAGGAATGCTTTTTAAATATTTAATTAGTTCTCAAAACATGTCTATAAGGAAGGTATTGTTACTCACCAGGGCCCCTAGGGGTGACCTGCACTCTTTTCTGGCAGATCGCATGGACTTTGGGAGAAAGCAGTTTGCAACTGATGGCACTTGTCTCAGGCTACACTAGGGTAGTGACCTAAAGGCAGGTACTGGACACCAGAGTCCCCACAGCCCATAGAGGTATTCTGCCACTTTCCCTATTCCTTTCTGGCAGATCGCGTGAACTTTGGGAGAAAGCAGCTTGCAACTGAAGGCATTCGGCTTGGGCTACCCTCAAGTATTGTCCTGATGGCAGCTGCTGGACTTCAGAGTTCCGACAGCCCCTTAGGGGTGTTTGGCCACTTTTCCCTATTCCCTGCTGCTTCCAATAAACCATTTACTCCCCTTCCTGCGGTCTGCGGGTGTCATTCTTTGCTCACTGTAGACAAGAACCTGGTAAGGAAACACTGAGTTTCTTCTCAAGAAACTCCGTTTCAATGTCATGACATACGTATGGTGCATTTAATATATGTGTGTTTGTACAGATAGAACAAGGGACAAGATGAAGTTAAATGACACTATGACACTCAACCACCATGGCCCACGGCATCCCTGATTCAATGATGCTCCTTGTCAGCTGTTCTGTTCTTTCTCTCTTGACCTGAGTCTGATGGTGATGATTTACCTCTCATATAAATTACCAAGCAGAGTGTTGCTGCAGCTTACCAGGAAAAACAGAGCAAGCATTTCTAAACTGTACTCTGAGGAAATGTGAGGGAGAAGCAACCTGGACTTAAATCAGGAGCCCCAGGACAGAAATTTCAGCTGGTTGTTTAATCTTCCTGTGCCTCAGTTTCCCTACATGTGAGGAGGAATTTGTGATAGCTACTTGACAGAATTATTATGAGGTCAAATAAACACATACTAGATGGCTACCTCAGATACTCTGATGTGCCCTGTAAGGAAACTGTAACCATGCCCATTTCTACTGACAACAATGGTGTCCAGAAATCATGGGCAATTCTGTGGCTTATCAGAGAGGACAGGTTGGTCATTGAAAAGCCTGGCGACTCTGAGGCAGCAGGGTTGGGAGGATTAGCAGGACACTGCCCAGGACCTGAGCCCTGGACTCTACCTCCTCCAGTCACCATTGGCTATAAGCTACACCTTTGAGATGTAAATAAAATCATTGATCTTTGTACTTTACCAGATTTAAATCCTTCATATTATTTCATGAAAACAACTTCATGCTAACTTCAAAGTTTTTACTCTATTGGATGGATTTTTTAATATATACTTTATTTAAATTGAGATTATGGCTTCTAGTTTGTTCTGATGAGTCTGGTAGGTATCCCTCCCCCCTTGTTTCTTTCTGTTTTAGGATTTCAATCTAATTCAAATCTAAAGATTATGACCAGAAACAGAGAAATTGAAAAGAGCTAAAGAGAAAAAGAAAACTAATTTGTCTAGTGTAGGTAACTCAGATAAAGAAAACTGTTAATGTGGGCCTTGATTAAAAAGCTTCAGGTCTCTACATTATTTTTCTTGGGTAGATAATTCATGTTCCTTGTTTTAATAGCAAGTATGTCCATTCAAAACTGACTAAGAAGCCAGGCATGGTAGTTCATGCTTGCAATCCCAATACTTGGGAAGCTGAGACAGGAAGATCACATTTCTCGGACAGCCTCAGCTATTTAGTGAGGCCCTCTGTAACTTAGTGAGACCCTGTTTCAAAATAAAGAATAAAAAATAGTGCTGGGGGTGCAGCTCGGAGGTAGAATACCCTACCATCGACTATGTGTACACATATGAATATACCAGTGTCAATCTGAGTACTCCGTGTTGGGAAGGGGGCGGATAGACACCAAGTGCTATGTGCATGTATGTCATTATCAACATGATTTACATTATGATGTAAGCCTATAATACACAAGTAAAAGTACAAAAAATAAATAAATATATTAATAAATTAATTTTTAAAAAGAAAAAGAGTGGTGGCAGGTGTAGTAGCCCACACCTGTAATCCAAATTAGCATTTGGGAGGCTAAGATAGGAGGATCGCAGTTCTCCGACAGTCTCAGCTATTTAGTGAAGCCCTTTACAACTCAGTGTTTCAAAATAAAGAATAAAGAAATAGGGCTGGGGGTGTAGCTCAGAGGTAGAATGCACCTGGGTTCCATTCCCAGTACCACAAAAGAAAAAGAAAAAAGATTAAGAGTTAAACACAGAGCCGGACATGGTGGCTCAAGCTTGTAATCCCAGCATTCAGGAGGCTGAGACCAGAGGATTGCGGTTCTCAGATAGCCTCAGCTACTTAGTGAGGCCTTCTGCAACTCAGTGAGACCCGGTTTCAAACTAAAGAGTAAAAAAAATAGGGCAGGGGGCGTAACTTGGAGGTCAAATGCCCCTGGGTTCCATCCCCAGACCTGCAAAAAAAACAACAAAAAAATAGAGTTAGACACAGTGGTGCATACCTATACCTATAGGGCTGGGCATGTAGTTCACAGGTAGAATGCCCTTGGGTTTCGTCCCCAGTATCAAAACAACAATAACAAAAAATTAATTAAGGCATTTTGGCAAAGTTGGTATCTTTTTATAGAGTTAATCATTTGGGGTTGAATTATATTTAGAAATTACTGGAGTTGATTGGAGTTTTCCTAAGTATCAATAAGCACTCTGCACAAAATCTGACATAGTTGTATATGTTAGGCTTTGAATACAAATGATAAAGACCAAATTTTAAAACTTCAAGAGACTAAATTTTTATACTCTTGGCAATTATTTTCATCCTTGTGGATAGATATTAAAGTGGAATTTGTATTTAAGACAACCAGTTTTTTCTCATACGTTTATTGGTGCATTATAGTCTCACAACACAGTTCCTAGTGCTACTGACCTACATGCACACAGGGCAACTAGTCTTATATCAATAATAAATACGATTCGAGGCGTTGTTGGTTTAACACAGGTGGAGACCGGCTAATGGGATTTCAGTCTTAGCAGTAACTGATAGAGTGAGTATTAAGGGATTTGGAAAACATAAAGTGTATGTTCATAAAAAAAAAAGTCTATACTGCTGTATGGTGATAAAATTAATCAGGAATGTCAGTCAAAAGAAAAGTAAGAAAAGATTTTCATCGTGTGCCATGAGAACTTGTTTATTCAAATTTCTACCAGGGAAAATGTGAACTATAAAGAAGTCATGAATAAATATAGAGAAAATAGATCATAAAATATTGGCTCTCACCAGGCATGGTGGCACATGCTTGTAATCCCCGCGCTTAGGAGGTGGAGACAGGAAAATCGTGCAGGTTCGAAGCCAGCTGTGCTGGCTTAAGAGACCCTGTTTCCAAATAAAAATATAAAAATGGGTCTGGGAGTGTAGCCCAGAGGTAGAAGGGCTTCCAGGAACCCCAGTACCACACACACACAAAAGCTGGCTCTCTTAAAATCTAATCATTGGCAAAATCTTCTGACAAGAAAATACTACCCAGTACTTTCTTGCTGAAACTAGTTCTATGTGCTTATGAGTACATGCGTGTTGGCTTTATGATTTTTTTCATTAAAAGAATTTTGTGTTCTCTTCTGTATTTGACACAGCTATGTAGGTCTCTCTCTGGAGTTAGATTGAGACACCAATCCACCTTCTTCCTTTCTAGGAACAGATCTGAGTGACACTACAGGATACTCAGGGGTCCTCTCTGTTTTACCTAACTAACTTAGCTTTCTTGTTTGTTTGTTTGTTTGTTTTGTGGTACTAGGGATGGAACCCAGGGGCATTCTACCTCCAAGCTACACACCCAGCCCTAGTTTTTATTTTTTTTTAAACAGGGTCTCACTGACTTGCAAAGAGCCTCACTAAGTAGCTGAGACTGTTAGTGAACCCCGATCCTTCTATCTCAGCCTCCCGAATGCTGGGATTCCAAGTGTGCACCACCACACCCAGCTCTAACTTAACTTTCACCACCAGTTATGCAATATAAAAAAAACCAGTAGCATCACAGAATTATCACAATTGTACTCTTCAAGATTATGTAATCTTTCCTTGGGTTCTACAGTCGTCATTCTTCCTCCCAAAAGAGTACAATTTTCTGAAATTCCAAAAGGAAAAAAACTCTATGTTAAAGTCTAACTTCAGTTTCTCAACATTTAAATTTTAATGCCTCAAAATTTGAGATTATCTTGACTTTTAGTCTCTTTAGAAGATAAATTTCCCTGCCTATCTTAATTTTTCAAAAGCATATTTTAAATCAAACAAGTAATATAATAACAATATAGAAAATTACCTGAAAATGTGAAAAGAATTCAGCCCTAATTCTGCCATTCAGTCAAAATAGACTTGGAGGTTCCCCTTCAGGAGGGTGCCAGACGACCCAGACCACTCTACCCAGGCTTTTGGCAAAAGACCTCCATCCTCCCTGACAACTGGACTTGTTACCCCTCCTCCTCACTTCCAGAGCCTTCTAAGCAGCTTACTTTCTTTTGTAATCAATCATCAGAAAAGGGTAGGGGGGAGCTACAATGGAACACAATGAAACACTGAACAACTTTGATGTGGAGACTCTGGCCTGTCAGGGCGCTGGCTCAGGCGAACACAGGGCTGGGTGGGCCTTCTCCACTGGTAGTGCATTTGCTCCCAGGCAGGAGAGGCTGTGAGAAGCCCACCCATACCAGGCTGAGGCACCCCCCCCTTCAACACCCACAGTCATGCTGGCAGAGACAGACCTTGGAAGGGCAGAGGATGAACAGAAGGGTGTGGCCAGGCAGTTGCTTTGTCTCAGGTCTTCATCCCCAAGGGGAGATGGTAGGTGTGAAGTGGCTAGTCCTGATGGTCCCTACCACTCCTGGACTGCTGTCACAGGTACATGGATCCTAAATTCAAGTGTCTTCATTCAGAAAGTGAACATGTAAACTACTCTTTGCAACATTAACTCAACATGTTACAAACCAAAAAAAAAAAAAAAGGAGGAGGAGGAGGAAGAAGAGGAGGAGGAGGAGGAGGAGGAGGAGGAGGAGGAGCATACTGAAATGAAGCCCTCGCCCTCCGCCTCCTGGGGAGCCTGGGAGATGAGCAGATTGGTGATGGCAGCCCTGGCCTGGGAGGAGACTCTGTGTACATTTGTATCCATGATGAACTAGCTATTACTACTATTACCCTCATAAAAACTCAAGTAAGTGAAATAATCCGACCAGTAGAAGGCATAGTTGGGTTTCAACACAGTCCAGTTAAATCACAAATCCTTGCTCTTTATTTATTTATTTTTTTACCACCTATTTGCTTAATAATGAGGAAAGAGAGGCCTGACTCTCTGGATGTCCCACCCTGTAAGGAGTCACAGTGGACATACTTTTAAACAACAGAAATACTTTTTCAAGATATTTTAATTCAAAAAAGAAAATGAAGGTACATACTCCTTAATGTACCTTTGTTTTTTAACCAGTTACAAGCATTTTCTTTACCTGTGCCAGATAAGAACTTGGCTCATCCAGACAAATGCATCACTTCTGAATCCTCAAGCGATAGGCATTTTACAGTGTTCGTGGTTATCTCTGATAACCAAATAAAAATGAAAGCCCGGGAAGGTTTTTATTTTCAAACGGCCACGAGTGTGGGTAAAATTGGGGACTGGAGGGTAATTACCCAGAGGAAGAAATCAATTCTGTTTGTTAAGAAATAAAGCGCACAGAGAACAACTAAGATTCTGTTTTGTGCACCAGCAAGAAACCTTCGACCAAAGAGAAAACGATTATTTAATCGGGCTGAAGAACGAGGGTGGACCTCTCAGCGACAGCCTCCTCCCAGCTCTTCCAGCCCGCCTTGCTGTCCTCTTCTTGGGCTCTATTGAATGCGCCCTTTCACACAGATTTGACTTTGACCGCCTATGGCCCAGAGTTTGGACGCACCTCAGCATCTTTACTGCCAGAGATTTGCTGAGGGCCAGCTGAGATTCTGGACCATTGACTCTACGCTTACTGTGTGGAAACACAGAAAATGGCGACAAAAAAGATTTCTCTCCCCTCTGGCCAAAGAGAACCGCCCCCTGCTGTGCTGGGGGATCTGCCCCTGCTCGAGGGAGGCGGGAAGGAAAGTGGCCAGGCTCCTGCAGGTCGGTTACGCTGATGAAGGACAAAGAAAATGCTAAACGTTTCTCCGCAGCCTTTCTGATAAGCAGAACCAATATGGAAGGAGACACCTGTCACCCACGGGAAGAGCCTCCTGCCCTCTCCCCTTCCCGCATCGCTCGGGATGAGATGCGCGGCGCCTCCTAGGGACCGCAGCCTGGCGGGAAAGCGCCAGCCTCCTCGCAGCCCGCCCTCCTCCTCGGCCCCGGCTGCGCCTCCCCGAGCCCCGACGCTGCTGGCGGCGCCCCGCAGAGGGCTCCGAGGGAGCGCTGTGGCAAACGAGTTCACCCGGCTCCTGCACTTAAACAAAAACGTCCTAAAGGCGGAAGAATGTGTCACCGACTGATAAAAATGCTAAAGGACATCTCATTTTCATTTTGCAGAACAGAATTAATATTTCATTCCTATCACCTGCTCATTTGCGGGCAGCCCACACATGGCAGGAAGGGCACCCGAGGGAATTGCTTAAAAGGTTAAAGCCTCCTACAAACGTGGGTCCCGCGGCTCCGCCTCCCCGGCCCCGCGCCCCGCGCTGCCTCCGTTGATGTCTCAATGCTGCCCTCTGCTGGTTGATGGCCGCGCAAGGGAAGCGGAACACGAAGCCCGGGTGCGATGGTTCCACCGTAATTCACCTTCCCTAAGGCATCCTGACCTAAGGGGAAGGTTGCTCAGCTACGCTTTTCCCGGCAGGGCCGCTTCTACCAGTTCTCAAGATGTCAGTGCATCAAAAATATGGAAAGGCCATTGTCACTAAAAAGATTCTTCCTTGGAACAGATAATGCATGTGAAACAAAGATGCGTGCGAGGGGGACGGGTTTTCAACCAGCAAAAAGGACCTGCACCTGGTAGAGAGGTCACGCTTGGGACCTGAGGCATGTGGCTGGGACTCTGCCCCGTCCCTGGCATACGTGAGTAGAGAGAGCCAGGAAAGAATACAGCCACGAGGGTCCCAGGACCTGCCCGACCATCTCCTTAGAGCCACCGCCAGCGGGAGAGTGGCTTCATCAGGCTCCTCTGAGGGTGGGGAAGAGCAAAGCAATTATCACTTGGAAGACTGTGGCCTACATGTGTTCTCCCGGAGCATCAATTTCTTTAATTAGATGATAATGGCAACATCAAGCCCAGCTGCCTTTGAAAACAGAGGTTGGTATTGGAGGAGGTGAGGACAGACTAATCCTGGGAACTTGGGAGATGGAGGACAGCCAGTCTGGCAGGCGTGAAAGAGTGGAGAGCCGGGAGAGCCGCCTTAGGACACGGAGCACCGGGGGAAGGAGGCTGCAGAAGTCATCCATGGGCCAGAGGAGAGGGAAATCACCTGGGTCTATTTTGTGTACCAAGTACTTCTTATATTCTGTCTTAGTCTGCTTTATGTTGTTCTAACAGAATACAACAGATGAGGAAATTTAAAAAGAACAGAGATTTACTTCCCACAGACCTGAAGGCTGGGTGCCCAATAGCAAGGTGCCAGCATTGGGGGAGGACTCCTCGCTGCATCATAACATGGCAGAGGCCTCACATGGAAAGAGAACAGGAAAGTGCAAGCTCCCAGTTCTCTTTCTCTTCTTATAAAGCCGTGAATCCCATTACAGGGCCCCACTCTCATGACCTCACCTAACCCTAATTCCCTTCCAAAGATCTCCACATACTATCAACATGAATTTGGAGGCCAAGCTTCTAAAACATGAACTTTAGGGTGACACATTCAAACCATCACTTATTCATTTCAAACTAAAGAAGATAGGTTTTATTACCTCCACTTTCTAAATGAGAAAATGCTAAGGGGGATTTGGTTCCACATCTGAGGTCACACAGCTACTGAGTGATAGCCCCCTGAAATGCAAACCTAGGCCTTGTGACTCCCAAGCTCATGTTTTCTCATGCCATTAATGTTTATTCTCGTTGAGAAGAGAAGCAAAAAGTACCTAGACTAAGGAGATACTGACCCCCTACACCTGAGTAAAGTGGCCCAGACTTCCTTCAAACTCATCCTTGTCTCCATTTTAACTGGGTGTCCTGGTACATTTCTCCATCTCTGAAATGTCCCCCCATTAAATACTGATGGTCTGTGATTCTCACCCCTTTCCAGTTCCCGGTCTAGTCAAGCCCTGGGTAAAATGGAAATCAGTAATTGAAGAGCTTCATTTTCCATCTCAAAGAAAAAATACCCACCTCCCCCACCTTGTGCTTGGAGAAGTAGGATGGGCCTCATTACCATGTTCTGTCCCACAGTGCCACATCGTGTGAGGATTATAAAGCAGTGACTAGGAGACCTAGTGGACCATCACAATTTCCAGACAGAATCACTGAACTCTTGTTTCAGGACATCGCAAACGTAGGTCATGACCAACTCATATTAGAGAATCATAGTGAGATGGTGAATCGGACACTGAGAGCAGCAGATTTGGCATGCCACTTTCAGCAGAGAAAGCACATCTCAAGTTCTTCTTTGACATCGAGATCCCCTGAATCCCATGTGCCTCTAATGTAACTGAGCGATACTATACCTGGTGATAGTCAAAACAGCAGTCTAAGAGCGATGGTTCCCAAATCTTGGTGTGTATCACAGTCACTTGGAAAGCCTTTTTTGTTTGTTTGGTTTGGTTTTTGTTGTTGTTTGTTTGTTTGTTTGTTTGTTGCAGTACTGAGACTTGAACTAGGGTATTCTACCTCCAAGCTACACCCCTATCCCTATTTTGGTTCATTATTTGAAACAAGGTCTCACTAAGTTTCAGAGGGCCTCACTAAGTAGCTGAGGCTAGCCATAAACCTGTGATCCTCCTGTCTCGCCCTCCCAAGTACTGGGATTATAAGCTTGAGCCACTATGCCCAGCCTGGAAGGCATATTCAAACACATACTGCCCCAGTTGTTGGGAGGCTGAGACAGGAAGATGCCAAGTTTGAGGCCAGCCTCAGCAACTTAATAAGATCCTGCTTCAAAATAAAAAATAATAATTTTTTAAAAACAGATTGTTGGGCCTTACCATTGCCAGAGCTTCTCATTCAGTGTGGAATTTGGATGACTAACAGATTCCCAAGTGCTGCCGAGGCTGCTAGTCCAGGGTTCAGATTCTTAAGCCAGCATCCTCCATTCTCCCCATTAGGTCTTGCTGTGCACCTGAAAAGGATATCACAGAAGCACCAGTGAATTGGTCCTACATCCAGTGCCTGAGTTCTGCCTTAATCACTAGGGCTCTCCTTTGTAGTAGCTCTTAAAACTACCTCCCAGATTCCAATCTCTCCCCTTCCCAACCTTCCAACACATTTTGCAGCATGACCATCTCTGGCAGAGATACAAGGTGATTGCTTCATTGTTCCTGAAACTCTTCAAAGTGTACTTTCATTCACAGGATGATGTTCCAGCTCCTTAGTGTGGCCCAAAGGAACCTGGGTCCCACCTGACTATCCAACTCCTACAGTTCCCACTGCTTTGTCTATGGCCAGTCATAAGGATATACAGGTGTTCCTCAATATCCTCAGGGGATTGGTGCCAGGACCCCAACAGTCACCAAAATCTGTGGATGCTCAAGTCCCTTATATAAAATCATGCAGTATTTATAAATAACCTATGTACATCCTCCCATTCAATCATCTCTAGATTATGTATCATACATAATACAATGCAAATGCTATACAAATTTATGTTATACTGTATTGTTAGGGAACGATGACAAGAAAAACACCTACACATATTCCATATAGATGTAATCTTTCCCAAATATTTTTGATCATGTATTTGTTGAATCCATGGATGTGGCTGTCACTTGCAACTTCAAGACACATGTTATTCTGCACTGCCATGGCTTTATCTTATATCATGGCCTCTTCTTGAACTTCCATGGCCCTTTGCTCACTTGCCTAATTTATATCACTGTTCAATACCCTACTCAGGGTTATGGATGCAGCTCAGTGGTAGAGCACTTGCCTAGCATGTGCAAGGCCCTAGGTTCAGTGCCCAGCACAAAGGAAGGAGGGAAGGAAGGAAGGAGGGAGGGAAGGAGGGAGGGAAGGAAAGAAGGAAGGAAGGAAGGAAGGAAGGAAGGAAGGAAGGAAGGAAGGAAGGAATCCTGGCTCAGCATTCATGTCCAATGGGGAGATGGCCCTTGGTCTCTACCTTCCTGAGCAGAATTGGTGATTCCCTTCCTTGTGCACCTGTGTCTTTTTGCCTCCCTGTCTGCCTTCCCTATAGGCCTAAGGATCCTGGAGGGCACCCTGTCATGATGATCTCAGGACCAGGTAGAGTACCTGGCCTTGCTCAGTGCTTCCTGACATTTGTAGATGCTTCACCTCGAAGCAACAGCACTACCCACCTGCAGTGAGAGCACCCTAGTTCTCTCAGGACTCAGATGTTGGGAGATATTATTTCTCCCCTTCAAAACCAGCACTTTTAAGCCAGGTGTGGTGGCACACGCTTGTAATCCCAGCACTCAGGAGGCTGAGACCGGAGGATCGCAGTTTACAGACAGCTTCAGCTACTTAGTGAGGCCCTTCGCAATTCAGTGAGACCCTGTTTCAAAATAAAGAAATAGGGCTGGGGGTGTGGCTCGGAGATAGACTGCCTCTGAGTTCAATCCTCAGTACTGGAAAATAAAATTAAAACAGCACTTTTCATCATGAACATACCAATTCATGAAAACACCAATGCCACCTGGGTCTCAGGTAAGGGACAGCCAGTCCCCCCACCCCAGGCTTCATTCCACACCCAGTAATGCTGCTGCAGCTGGACAAGGTCTCCACACTGTTGGGTGAAACCAAATGCCCTGTGTCACCTTGCACTAATGACACGCTGTGTGCCTTCTGAGCTGGCCTTTTGGTGTCTTTTACTTGTGGAGCCAGATATCAATTCCCAGCAGGGACACTGGAGCCCCCGTCACTCAGCAGCTCCCCCAGCCCATACCCTGCTCTCAGGGCATCTGAGGCTCCTGCCCAGTGAGCAGCCTGGAGCTGGGAGCAGCGCAAGTCAGTCACTCAGTAACCCCAGGGGACAGGCATGGGAGGCTTACATGGCACTCAGTGACCCCAGGGACAGGTTATTCCTCTGACAAAAACTAGCACTGAGGCCTAAACTCTGTCAGGAAAAAGGGGGAAAAATGCTATAAGACACTGATATTTACAATGGAAAGGAAGGCCCAAGACAAGGCTTCTCTTTTCTCTATTGTGAAAGCTGGGGGGCTGCTTCTTGGGAGCAGGTGTCTGACAGCCTGGCCCCACTCAGCAGCCACCACTCCTTCATGTCCTGCACACAGCCGCAGCCTGGGCTGTCCTGAGGACTGTGCTTCTCTGGTGCCAGGTACTTTCTGGAAAAGCCCTTCCGGCTAGGCTCCTGCATTCCACCAGCTCCTCACCCTAGTTGATCCCACCCTCAGTGCCTCGTTCCCCACTGAGCACCCCAATCCCCTCACAAGGAGACCTCGGGCAAGAAGACCAGTCCAGTGCTGGGTGTTCATATCTGGCTTTCACCTACTCAAGGAAGTACACAATAAATCTCGGCAAAGGAGGGCTCACATCATCCTAAAAGTGAACAGCTGTGGATGGGTCCAGCTTGTGAGCAGTGTGATTCTTTTTCATGTGAGTGTCTGAATACTGTCAATTATTTAGCATTCATGACCTCCATCCCCACCCGTGAAATGCCAGAGGCACCCCTACCCAGTTTTTGTAGCAATCAGATTTCCCCTTTGCATCCCCAGAGGTCTCCGAGGGTTTTAGGGGAGGAGCCCTTTGTTAAGAGCCACTTCAGAAAATCCTCTAGCAGCGAAGTTCATGCAGTTTTCACCTTCATTACTTCTAGCTGAGAAAAAGTGTGGTCCACAAGGAAAAATAAATTCCTAGAGCCCTCACTTTCTCCCTTTGTTCTACTTACCATCCATGCCCTTGTTGAGGCTCTTTATTTAAAAAGGAAAAAAATGGTGTGGACTTGTAAAAGGTAACACTCTTTTAATCTTGTTATTTGAACAACAGTGGTTAAGGAAATGATCTGCTGGTGTCCATAGGAGGTTCTTGGCATTGAGTGAAGCCCTTGGGTAAGCCATATTTCCTTTCTCCCAATAACAAAGAGCTGATGGTCATGTTTACCACATAAGATCTCAGAGCAACTTTTCCCAACTCCTTTTTCCCCACCTCCCTGCCAAAGCCCCTTTCCTCTTCACCTGGTATTCCTTCTGTCTACCCACACAGACATGATAGAACACACTGTTCCCTGCACAACACTGTCCCTTGACCTCAAGCAATTTATATAATTTGAAAACTAGTTCTACACACTTCTCATATGCAAGCCCTACTTTTCACCACTGCCTGAATCCTGCCCATGTCCCCATACCCCCTTACACCTAGACTACTGTAAAGGCCTGAGCTGGATGAAGTCACTATCCATCTGTCATTGTTCCCTGTCTGGAAGCCATCCTCCTCATTGCTAGCAGAGGAAATGTCCTAAAATGCAAGCACGCTCAGATCAAACATCCCCAGTGCCTAAATCCTCTGTACACGCAGTGTTGTCATGATAATCTCCTAGCTCAGGGCCACCTGGGCACAGCGGTCCCTGATGGCAACTTTGGGTGTCAGAGGAGGTCAGACAGGTGGTGAGCAGACATCAGGGCTCAGGCACAGAACCCTTGCCTAGAACTATCCCTGGGTGTGCAGTTGGGCACACTCAGGAATAACCTAAAAGTCGAAAGGAAAAGAAAAACAGGGCATTTTTGTCCAAAATGAGGACTTGAACCAAATACTCTTCTAAATTTCCTTCTAATCTTAAGGTTAGTGAAACTATAATGATCTGATACATCTGGAATTTTAGAAACATCTTAGGCCTCTGTTCTGGCATCAGTTTTCAGGGAAAAGTCAAGGCCCAGGGCAAACCCTTTGGAGCACCATGCTAACCATCCTACACCTGAGAATATCCAGTCTTCTTTCCATCAGTGGTGGAGGGGTGTGGGAGTCCTGGGCTTGCACATTTCAAACACTGCCCAGTTCTCCTAGGTCTTTTCTCAAAATATTCTCCACCTCTGCCTTGTCACCAAATCAGACAGTTATATGAATAACTATTCTTGCCTTTTAGAACATATTTTCTCACCCAAGAAGCCAAGTATAATTGATTCTGCTGGCTACTAATCTACTTAGAGTCAAATCTCTTTTGATTGATGACACATATGTGAACTAATTCATTATCTATTCTGTTACTCTTTGCTAACAATCCATAGAACACCCGGCATAACTGGGCCTGTATGATAGGCATAAAGGCTCACACGTTCATGGCACGTTCCTGGATGTAGCATGAATTGCAGTGAAATGGTATATATGCATGTGCTTGTTTAAATCTTTAAATGAATAGAGCCATTAGAATTTTTTAAAAAGACAGATTTAGATTCAGATTTAAAGATTTTTAAATGCTGCCTAGAGAGGTGGGGACCTTTTAAAACATGTCTATAGGCCGCCATCTGCGGGCTGCCTTGGTGCTGAGAGGTCGCAGGTGGCTCAGCCTCTGTCACCGTGGCCTCCACTGGCCGCAGGAGCCTCGGGGAGGACACGGGGCTCCAGAAACCACGAGATGGAGCCTGTGACCTTTGAAGATGTGGCCACGAATTTCACTCTGGAGGAGTGGACTTTGCTGTATCCTTGGGAAAAGAAGCTCTACAAAGATGTGATGTGGAAAAACTTTGAGCATCTTAAGTCTATAGGGAAAAAATGGGAAGATGAAAACATTGAAGACAAGTGGCAAAGTCCCAGGGAAAAACTAAGAAGTCAAGTGGTAGAGAGACCCTATAAATGTAAAGAATATAGTTGGAGTGGAAAAATTATGAACCAAATTCCACAGTGTGATGTCAAGAGAAAACCTCCAGAAATAACTGGCCATGAAAACCCAATATGTGGAGAAGCCCTTCCTGCTCATTCATCCCTAAATATGCCCCTGAGAGGTGACACTGGCCACAAACCCTCTGAGAATCAGGAAGACACGAAGAGGCCCTATAATCCTAAGGAATCTGAGAAAAACCTTCCATTATTCTCATTGTTTGCAAAAGCATGAAATGATTCATCCTGCAGAGAGATCTTATGACAGCAAAGAGTGTGGCGAAGCCTGGAGGGACCAGATTCCTACTGAGAACCATGAAGGGACTGGCTCTCAGGAAAAATGCCATATATGTAATTACTGTGGGAAAACCTTCCCTAATATTTTACCTGTCAGGAACATGAAAGAATTCACTCTGCAGAGAAACCATTTGTATGTACACATTGTGGGAAAAGATTTACTCGTTCTGGTGGTCTGTACATACATGAAAGAATTCACGCTGGAGAGAAACCCTGTGTATGTAAGCTATGTGATAAACCCTTCACTGATCCCAGTTCCCTTCAATTTCATAATAGGATTCTTGGTGAAGGGAAACCCTGTATATGTAAGCAATGTGGGAAAACCTTTAGTTCTTCCAGTTACCTTAAAATACATGGAAGAATTCACAATGGAGAGAAACCCTGTTCATGTTAGGAATATGGGAAACGTTTCCATTCTCAGAATGCCATACAAAGACACAGAAGAATTCATACTGGAGAGAACCCATATCTATGCCAGCAATGTGGTAAAACCTTCACTTTTTGTAGTTCCTTCCAATATCATGCAAGGACCCACTGTGGAGAGAAATCATGAGTATAAGCAGTGTGGGAAAGCCTTTAGTTCTTCCAGTTCTCCTTAAATACATGAAAGAGGTCACACGGGAGAGAACCCTGAGTGTAAGCAATGTGGGAAAGCCTTCAATTTTCTCTTCACGTACATGTACGAGTTCACAGTGAAGAGAAACCTTTCAAGTGCAAGCAATGTGGGAAAGCCTTCTTCTGTTCAAGTAATTTTCAAGCACATGAAAGAACTCATGCTAGAGAGAAAAATTATGTGTGTAAGGAATGTGGAAAAGCCTTTGATTGCTTGAGTAAATTTCAAGGACATAAACGAGTTCACCGTGGAGAGAGGCCTTATGTATGTAAGCAATGTGGGAAAGCCTTTAATTCCTTGAGTAACTGTCAAAGACATGAATGCGTTCACATGGAGAGAAACCATTTTTATGCAAGCAGTGTGGGAAATGTTTAAGTATTCCACGTCCTTGAGAAGACATCCTTCAGAGAAATGTAAACAATGTGGGAAAGCCTTTATGTCTTTCAGTTCCCTTGAATTGCACCAAAGAATTCACTCTGGAGTGAAGCCCCATGAATGTAGTCAATGTGAGAAAGCTTTTATTTCTCTAAGATACCTTAAAGTACATAAAAGTGCTCACAGTAGAAAAATATGAAAGTAAATAAATAAATAAATAAATAAAACATGTTTATAAATTTGTTGACACTCTGAACAATGAGAGGTTAAAGTTTATATTGCCTAAGAAACAAGGTGGCTTCCACTTGGTTACCTAGAACATGAGTCTCCATGTAGTAAGTCCTAAAACCCCAAGGGGCCACTATACTATAAGATCCAAACTAGAGAGAGAGAGAGAGACCACCCACTTTCCAGGTTCCACTGTTCCAGCACCTCTCGCTGTCTGGTGGTGAACATCTGATAAACCCTGAGCCACATCTGCCTAGATGAGCCTTACTGAACTCTAAGTCTCAGAAACTGACTGGCTGTAGAGTGATTGCTGCTGTGAGAAGCCATAAAGTGTGGGAGTGGCTTGTCAATTGAAGATAACCCATAGAATAGGAAAGGACAGGTTTTTAATCTGAATCTCTCCTATTATCATTAGAAATGATCCAGAAAACATTTTCTCCTCCTTGACAGAGAGCCAACCATCTTTCTCTTCTAATAGTTGGCCAGTTCTTGCTCTGAGTAGTTAATATTTTGTGTGCTTATGTAATTCAAGGTCTCTATTCATGCTTCACTCTGAAAATAAAATTATTTATAAATAGCTAGGAACTCCGCTAATACCTACATGCCTGTGTCCCCCAAATTTAAATTTCAAACCTAATCCCTGAGGTAAAGGTATTAAGGGGTGAGGGTTGGGGTGATTCGATTTTAAGAGTAGAACCCTCATGAATGAGATTAACACCCTTAAAAAAAAAAGGCTCTAGGAAGCTGGTTTGTCCTTCCACTTTGTTGGAATTCAGGGAGAAAGTATACTCTTTGAGAAATGGACCCTCATCAGACACGGACCCTGCCAGCCCTTGATCACGGACATCTAGTCTGTAGATCTGTTTTTGATAAGCCACCCAGTCTATGCTAGTTTGGTATAGCAGCCCAGTGGGCTCAGACAGACTCAAAATTGCTTTCATTTTAAGAAGAGATAGAGTTCAAGGAAGCAACAGCAACCACAATTTCGGTGGACAAGTAAATGCCACTGTCATGGTGGTAGTGAGACGGAGAACCAGGAGCACTTCGTGTCCACTTAACAGCTGCACTGCAGGTGCCCAATCAATGCTCTCTGATCACTGTACAACCCAAATAGCCCAACTTCATTCAGCCCCAGGAAGGGCTTCCACTCTGCCTCTCCTTTTCCAAGACAGATTAATGTGAAAATTTTCCATTAAATTGTCTGGGCAGCAGCGACTATGAGTTACTGTCTAGATAGTTCTATTTAGCCTCAGACAATAACATCTCTCTTGACTATGGCCTACCTTGCAACAAATGAATCAGCTGAGGATTATCATTCTAAGGAAACCTGATGTGCCTCGGAAATGGAATCTTGTTGGTGTAGAAACACAATTTGATGAGCATCATCCCAGGAAAGGCTGGAACAATATCTAATGCAACAAGAGAGAAGTCACTTGCTGAAGAATCAAGAATGCCAAGAACAACAGAGAGACCCATGGGGGAGCAGTGGGATTACTTTATTTATTTATTCATTTTGTGATACTGGAGATGGAACCCAGGGGCTTTTCTACCCCTGGGCTATACTCCCAGACCTACTTTATGTTTTATTTGGAAACAGGGTCTCACTAAGTTGCTGAGAGCCTCACTAAGTAGCCAAAGCTGGCTTTGAATCTGCGTGATCCTCCTGTCTCAGCCTCCCAAAGTGCAGGGATGACAAATGTGCACCACCACGCCCAATAGAATTACTCTCTTTAGAAAGTAAGAAAAGAATCTGGGTGTGGTGGCACACACCTGTAATCCCAGGACTTGAGAGACTCAGATAGGAGAATGGCAGGTTCGAAGCCAGCCTTAACAACTTCTCAGGACTTTCAGCAAACTTAGTGAGACTATATTTCAAATTAAAAAATAAAATAAGGCTAGGTGTGTAGTCAGGAGGTAAAATATTCCTGGGTTCCATCCCCAGTACCACAAAAAGGGGAAAAGAAAAAGAAAAGAAGTTAGGTACGGTGGTGCATGCCTATAATTCCAGTACTTGAAAGGCAGAACAGAAGGATCTTCTGTTCAAAGTCAGCCCCAGCAACTTAGCAGGACCCTGTTTCCAAATAAAAAATAAAAAGGACTGAAGCAGGGAGAGAGTAGCTCAAAGGTAGAATGACCCTGGGCTCAATCCCCAGCACCACAAAAATAACTAATAAATCGATCGGTAGTAAGAAAAGAAACCTGTAAGTTTATCTCCTGTTCCTGAAATATTGACACAGCTCAGTTCATGAAGGCAAGAAAATGAGACTGAGATACCTGATCTGAAAGGTACTACTTCAGCAATCCAGTTTTCAGGGGCTGGGCTGGACAGCCAAAAAAGAAGGGAACATACTGCCAAAAAGCAGAAGCATATTCACGTGTGAGTGGAGCCACAGGACACGGAGTCTGACAAGAACACTGTAACAGGCTGAGACGCACCGGGGTGGAGATGGGAAGGTGCAGATGGAGGAGGCCGCCCTGGAGGTGGCCCTGGCGCTGAGCCAGTGCCCCTTTCTCCTCCAGAACCAGATTTCACATCCCATAACACAACCTACATGTCAGGGCTTCTTATCGTACATCTCTGCAATAATGTACAATTGTTGGGGGGAAAAGATAGAGAAAAGTATCCTCTACCTGGGGGAATTTTTTGGGGGAAAAGCAGAGATGATGGATATGAAGTAGAGAAATACAGTCTGCAAGCATCTCTGACTATTAGGAAACTGAAGCACACAGTCCCTGATTTGTGATGGTTTGACTTAAGATTTCTCTCTTTTATGACGTGAGAAAGCATACCCATACAACAATTCTGTTTTTCACTTTCATGGTATTCAATAAATTACATGAGATACTCAAATATTTTATTCTAAAATAGCCTTTGTGCTACATGATACTGCCCAACTGTCAAATATCACAAGTGTTCTGAGTATGCTTAAATCAGGCCAGACAAAGCTATAATGTTCAGTAGGTTCTGAGTATCAAAAACACTTTTCAGACAGGATATCTTCAACTTACAATGGGTTTAGTGCACCATAACCCTATCATGAATCCAGGAACATCTGTAATTTTTTTAAAAAAAACATCCAAAACCTCATGAGAAGCAGAACCTAACCCACATGGCTGGAGAGCAGCTTCAGCCTCACCACTCAGTGCTTGAGTACCTTCCTGAAAACAAATGACGTTCAGCCCAGGTGTGTTTATGCATAAATCATGGTATCACTGCTAGGAAATCACTCTAGAGATATCAGCTTTAGGTAGCCACATAGAGTAATAACTTAAAAAAAAAAAAGTCAGATGCTTGACTAACCTGACACCAAAAATCCTGCTTAAAAAAAAAATCAATCAACTGAGTACTCCAAAGTATCTGATCCCATTTCCCTCACTATTGTTGCCTTCTAGTTCATCCATGTACATTTTTTGTCTTTTATTGGTGCATTGTAGTCATACATCCTAATGGAGTACAAGATGGTAGCAGCATACATGCACACATCACTCATTTAGCCCTTCCCCAATATCCATGCACATTTAAAACCCATCCCATACACAGGAGGTTGGGGCTTTGCTGGCAGTAGCCTAAAAGAACAAGTGTCTCTCACCCTGTCTCCTAACTGAAACACACACACACACACACACACACACACACACACACAGGAAGAAAGCATTCTTTATTACAAACATGATTTCTAGAACAGACTAACTAGAGTGGGGATAGTTGTTTGGACTTTTCAAGGGTGCTATTTGGAAACGAATACCCAACTGGAATGTATGACATCAAATATATGTATACTATTTTAGAAGACATCAGGTATACTGCAATTAAAATATACTATAAACAAATTTTGAAGCTAAGGCTCTATCCTGACAAAATCTGTGTCACTAAATGCTCTCTGCTTTTATGCATTTATTTATTTATACCTTGTCTTTATTTATTTATGTTTTACTTATGTCTTCTCTTTATTAATATTTTCTTGAAACATATCAAGCTGAGGCTTACTTCTAAGTTGAACCAATTTCTTTTTTAAGAAAACTGGGAGATGTGCAGATATGTTGGCATACCTTGTAATCTCAGTACTTGAGAGGCTGAGACAGGAGGATCAAGGTTTGTGGACAGCCTCAGCTACTTAGTGAGGCACTTTGCAACTCAGTGAGACCCTATTTCAAAACAAAGAATAAAAAATATGATTAGAGGTATAGTTCGGAGAGAGATTGCCCCTGGGTTCCATCCCTAATGCCGAAAAAAAAAGAAAGAAAGAAAGAAAGAAAGAAAGAAAGAAAGAAAGAAAGAAAGAAAGAAAGAAAGAGAAAAAGAAAACTGGGAGAGATAAATCTGTTTGCCATAGTTTTATTTGTGTTTTTGTTTTAGCCAGCATGCTTGCCAATTCCCCCTTTTTGGTTCCTTTGGGGAGCTCTTCTATGGTGAAATCGTCATGCTCATCTCAAGACCACCAGCAATACCTACTCCATCCCTTCAGGAGGGGAAAATTTCCCAGGCTAATCATGAAACCATGACCAGGGACCCAAGCATTAGTTTAGAGTGGACACGTAATCCAAGCTGGCCAACTAGAGTCCTCCACACTACTTACCTACTACAATAGGAAGAAAACACTGCCTTTTATTTTATTTTATTTATTTTTTTTTTTGCAGTACTGGGGATGGAATCCAGGGATATTCTACCACCCAGCTACACCTCCAGCCCTGTTTTCTATTTTTTATACTTCATTTTAAAACAGGGTCTCACTTAGTTGCAGAGGGCCACACTAAGTAGTAGCTGAGGCAGTCCTTGAACTGGGATCCTCCTATCTCAGCCTCCCAATATCTTTTCCTTTTGAATAGTGAATGGTAGGAAGGTCAACTCGAGACTTTTCATCAGTGGTAGAGAAATACCATGGGAAACAGAAAAGAATAAATCCAGCATGCAAACAAAAGACACAGACACAAACTGAGCTGAGGACTGAGAAAAAGAGAGGAAGTGGCGACATTATTTGAACCCCTGGGGCTTTCTCTGGACATCAAATTAGAAGAGTCAATAAATCACCGTCTGTACTTAATTTGGTTTGAGTTCTGTCTCTTCACCAAACCTCTGATTAATACAACTTGTATCATTATTTTACTTTACTGCTTCTTAAATATTGTCAATTCTACTGGATACAAAACTGATACAATCTATGACCTCAATTTTGTAATATATATATATATATATATTCTAGTTATAACATTTATTAACCACCTATTATATGTGGGTTAATATGCACAGCCATAGGGGTGTGTGTGTGTGTGTGTGTGTGTGTGTGTGTGTGTGTGTAAGAGAAAGAGAGAAGTGAGGATGTGGGAGGTGCCCCAGCATGGGAAGGCACAGCTCTAAAAACTCATAGTGAACATGTAAGGAGAGCTAAGATAGCTTAGGGTCAGAGTGGTGAATTCCATTTCCTTGAATATTTTTTGAAGTTCATTACCAAATCTTCTGCAACCAACTACATTACATTTGGAATCAGAAAACGGAGAGGGAAAGTCCTTGAAAAAGACTCTGTTTCATTTATCAAACCAACGAGGCTATTTCTCATTAATTGTTGTTTTAATATTAATTAAGAACATTTATATAATGTTGAAAAATCAAACTAAAATATATTATCTGTCATAGTATTTCATTTTGTGTGTCTCATAGATATGTCTTCCTATTAATCTTCCCAGTATATTTGCATATGTCTTTTTAAAATTCCCTTACAGAAAACCTTTCTGAGTACCAAGAAAAAATTTGTTCTAAGCCTGAAATGAAATAGTGGAGTCCTTTAGCAAGAATCCCTTTGGACTGAATTTAAACACCAGCTAAAAGCGTGTTGCCAGTTTGGGGATCCCTCCATTTGCCTTGATTTTGTGACCTACTATGCCTTGGGCTTTAAAGGAGTTTTATTTTTTTATTTTTATTTTTTTGTTTTGTGGTGGTACTGGGGTTCCAGGAAGCCCTTCTACCTCCTGGCTACACTCCCAGATGTATTTTTTTATATTTTTCATTTGGAAACAGGGTCTCTTAAGCCAGCTGAGGCTGGCTTTGAACCTGTGAGATCCTCCTGTCTCCACCTCCCAAGCATGGGGATTACAAGTGTGCGCCACCACGCCCGGCTAAAGGGGTTTTAAAAAGCAACCGAAAGAGGCTGGGTCGCATAGGCTTAAGAGACTCTGTTTCCAAGTAAAACATAAAAATAGGTCTGAAAGTGTAGCCCGGAGGTAGAAGGTCCCTGGGCTCCACCCCCAGTACCACCAAAAAAAAAAAAAAAAAAAAAGCAACCAAAAGAAAAGTCACTAACATCTTTTCAGTCAGTTCTCACTAAGTGAGAAAAACATCTTTTAGGTTTAGCTTTGTCTTGAGTGATCCCTTACCAGTATGTCCATTGTGCCCAGCTCTAGCCTCGCATATTCTGTTTTCCCTTTAGCCCCACCCCATCTCACCGGACACCATTCACAACTGTTAAGCGCTGCGCTTCCAAAGTACAGAAACAGAAGCTTGTGGTTAGTGATGTAATGAGAGCCGCACGGTTCTGTTGGCTAAAGAGCCCCGAGGTTGTCTCTTGCGTGTGAAATCTTGATCAAGTTGCTTAATCTCTGTAGGCCTCAATTTCCTCCTCAGTTTGGAGACCATAATAGTAACTACCAAGTAGGCGTGTTGAGGGGATGAGATGAAGCGTCTACCAGGAGCTCGGCCCGGTGTCTCCCACATGGTCAGTTCTCACAATCATCTGCTATTATTGCAAGCCGAGGACTTTTGCAAACGTTATTCACTTTCCTCCGTGAACTTTCGCTGCTGTGAACTGATCACCACCCCCTTGCATGGTGTCCCAGGCACTTACGACACTTCTGGTCATTTGTGGTATTTTTATGGGCGTCTCTGCACCACAGCGACACCCATGGCGCCCTATTCGTCTTTGCCTTTGTGCACTCAATGCCCCACATCTAGGAGACATTCATACTTGAAAAGAAATGAATGGGTGAATGCTCAGCTCTGTAACAAATAAGGAATTTGAGCTCTGCCATCTAAGAAGCTTTTGTGAACTGGTGCTTTTAGTAAGGGTTCTAAGGGAGTAACAATAATATGACACAATCTAATGTCTTAGAGAAAAGAGACAAACTGGACTAGACAGGGGAAAAAGTAAAAGAACTAATAAACAACTTTTAGGAAGAAATAAAAATAACAAATTTTGATCAACTATGACGAGAGCATGTTCTACTTACAGGTAATGGAGGCCTTACCTAGACATGCACAGACCAGCCTTCAGACAGAAAAGGAATGGAGCCCAATCCAATGAGTGACTGCTCTGGAAATGATTCGCCCTGCTCCATCCTGGAATCCCGTGTGAGGTACTTTGCATGGTTTTCAAGACCTTCTCAATGGTGTTGCTTGGTAATGTATTCACTGCTTTAATCTGAATCATCACTTTAGAACTCACTCCATGATTTCAGATTTGATCTTTAGAAATCAGAATCAGATTTCATGATTTCAGATTTGTAAGATTTGCCCTTTCGCAAAGATAAGGTAAAAAAATGTAACCACCGGGGACAGTGAGTCTGTTCATTTCTAACCACGGGGACATTTTACTAAACTGTCTGCAGCTTTTTTTTTTTTTTTTAAGAAATAAAGTTGCTCTTTAATGGGGAAAGGGAGGGAAGGCTGTCGGGCAGGGAAGACAGGGCATTAGAAGCGCAGCCCACAGCAGGTAAGGTCAGCTCAGGCCTCCTGGATCTGGCTCGGCAGCTCACGCTGCGTCCTCACAGTCATGAAAAGTGGGCACTTGACCTCCCACAGTGCCCAGAGCGTAGCAGCCAATGGGTCCCAGTAAGTAGGCGGGCAGCGGCCACAGCCTCCAGGCAGGGTATGGACAGCTCCCATGGACACAGCTCCAGGCAGGGCCCAGCGCTCCCATGGACAGGGCCGCCCAGGAGGAGCCCAGGATCGTCAGTCCCCAAAGCCACCGCGCTGATTTCATCGTGGTCACTCACAATGGCATCCAGCTGCCCGCACCTGTCAGCTTTTTTAATGATTGAACCTCATCCATTACTTTTGCTTTGTTTTATAATATAATTTTTGCTTTGAATGCAAGGGTTTTTTTTTTTTTATTTTGGCTTTGTGCCATTATTGTGCCAGAACAAAACATCTTTAACTCTTTCTATGGGAATCAAGTTGCTGTCCGTCCTTTCTTCTTTCTTTATTTAGTGCTAAAGGGAAAAAAAACAACAAGCTGTCGGCTCTTCCCCGGCTCCTCTGGCTCTCACTCTTTTTGCCTGATTTGATGATCAGGTTGTTCCAAAGCAACCACAGAGCTTCAAGGTCCTCGCACGATGAGAAGCCAGGGTAGACGCTGCACTGTCCAGAGAGAGCTGCAGCTCTTCCACTCCATGGGCATTTTTTCCATGAAGCCTCTGATAAGACTTGACCTGAAATCCTAGAACACTGCAGAAGAATGATCTAAGTCAGACTGACATGTGTCTCCCCAGTTTTTTGGAGCAGTTTCCTACTTAACTAACAGTAATTTTTTTTTTTCAGTACCAGAGATTGAACCCACGAGCATTCTATCTCTGAGCTACACCCCCAGCTCTATTTTTTATTGTTTATTTTGAAACAGGATCTCACTAAGTTTTAGAGGCCTCACGAAGCAGCTGAGGCTGGCCTTGAAGCTGAGATCCTTCTGTCTCAGCCTCCTAAGTACTGAAACAACAAGTGCACCACCATGCCTGGCAAACTAATAGTAATTAATAGAGCATTCCAAGTGATTTTAAAACCATGGGGAAAGTTTTAAGATTTTAAACAATATTTTGAAGCATTTCTGATTAGAAATAAAAAATGGAGAAACAATTTGGAACATGTTTACTGTATATACTATTTAGCTTGGTAGCATAAAAATACATTTGTTGTAACCCCACACACATACACACACACCATCATAAAAGTCACAATGACTTTTATTCTAAATCAAGAAAGAAAGGTTTAAAAATAGTCACAAAGAGCGGGAAGATGGCGACCGAGAAAAGCGGGGCTTAAGAGTCCCGCTAACAACCAATCTCCATTACCACAAAAAGAGCGCCTTTCATAGCCAGAAAACACCATCACCAGAAAAACAAAAAAAACCACCAGGCTCCAGAGAGAAAGCGGACTGAGAACAGAGCTCAGGGCCATAGAGGACACACACGCGCCCGAGGACGCGGCAGCAGCGCCATACTGCCGGCGGCAGCGGCGAACTCAACGGACGGCTACAGCAAGCCAGGTAAGCCGCTGCGAAACAGCCAGGCGGGATCTTTCGGCGCAGACAGCATTTAAAGCTCCCAGTGGCTGAGCTCAGCACACGCTGCAGGGATTCAGAGTGGAAATCAAAACCAGAGAAGAAAAAATACACCAGCCTCATGGCCGAGGGCGTGGCAGAGGCGCCATATTGCCACCGGCGGCGGCAGTAGCAGTGAATTCACCGAGTCCAGTACAGCTACATCTGCGTACTCAAGAACAGTGAGTCAAAGTGCGGGCCACAGAGGAGAAATCGCAGTATTGGGCCTCCTGGGACTTGACCCAGTGAGGGAGTGGTGGTGGCAGAGATATCACACCATAGGAGAACGTGCAACCTGGCACCCCCCATAGTTTAAAGCAGCCTCTATCGACTCCCTGGGTCGGAGACTCTGTGATACAACCCAGTAAAGGAGTAGTGGAGTCTGGGATAATACAGACTCGAGATCCAGAGCACCTTAAGTGAAGCCATAGTGACCCAAGGGAAGAACCAAGAGAAGGCACAAACCTCCGAAATCATGGGAAAGAGGAATAACACTGAAGTAATGAATGTGCACAACCCCACAACATCAGAACCTGATAAAACAGAAAATCAGAGATTTCTAGAAGATCAAATCAGGAAAAATAACTGTAGAAATAATAGAGGTGCTTCGAAAAGAACTCAGAGAGAGCCAAAAAGAGATAAAGGATGCAATTAATGAAGTAAAGGCCTCAATTCAAAGCACAAACAACCGATTAGACCACATGGGGAACAGAATCTCGCTCTTAGAAGATGAGCAATCCAAAAATGAATGCATAGTTTCTAATCTAGAAAAAAATATCCAACAGCAGGAATCTGACATTGAAGAAATATGGGCCCATCTTAGGAG